>NC_088876.1:9409808-9709808 GCF_032884065.1 Artemia franciscana
TGTTTCACCGCTTCATTATACGGAGCCCTTAATGAATATAGAACCCTCTTTTATCTGTCATACTCTTCATACTCTATATTTTACTGTAACACCAATCTTTAGATGCTCATTTGCCCTCTCAAAAAAGCCTTTTCCCTTGAGTGTTACAGGATATTGCCCCTTTAAAGAGTTAAAATCGACTTTAGGAAACTCTGCCCTACCCTACCTCCATTAAGTACCTAATTATGCAAATATGTCTTAGTGGCATCCTTTGTCTTGGGTTTATGGGCTGCTGAAAGGACGCCTACTTACAGCGTTCAAATCCCATAACAAAACGAAATGTTGTACACATCCACTCGCCCTCAGATCTGTATATTTTTTACACTTTTCTTCCCCCTCCCACCTCTTAAAACAAATTCTTTTTGAAATTTAGTTACATTAACATTGAAATTTTCTATAAAAATAACCACAGAGCCACTCACATTTTCATTATCATTTTCTACCCTATTAAAAATACTACCAACCCAATCTGAAAAAAATCCTCAAAACATATAAGTCTGGGTGAAGTATCTGCATTGTTTGTAGATAAGGCGAGTACACATCCCCGTCATTTCATTAAAAAAAATTTCAAGCGATGTATGCTTTTATGCTGTCTGCCCTCCCGCCTCCCGGTACGTTCCTAAATCTTGCTGATATAGGAGTGTGTTGCGCCTGCTGAATCCGTATAAATACTCTCACTTGTACTCTTGTTCACTTTCCTGTGGTGGTTAACATGATTTGACACGGAATTTCGCTGGTAAATACCAGTTTGTAAATAATAAGTTGTAAATAATAAGTTAGAAAATAAAAAGAGCTTATTAGCTCATTGAAACACTTTTGATTTCATCCTATGAAAGAATTTATATTAGGCTGAAAACAGAATAAATTTCACTTAAGAATAACCCTTCGCGCCCATAGCCCTCATGCAATATTTAAAAAGTTCAATGACCATACACAGATCCCACCGAAGTGACTCTTCGTACCCATAGATCCCAAACTTCGATCTATAAATTGAATGACCAGAAATTAACATATGAATGTGAGCAGAATGCGCTCTCTTTACATGATAGGTATTATAAAGTTTTGAAGAGTCTGAAAAACTTACTTAAGGGGTGTTGGTGTTCATTTTATAAGCTCCAAAGACATCCATCTAAAGATCCTTGATCCATTTTGGTTTTTTATTAATGGATACCTGGAGAAGAATAAAAAATTTACTCTCTTGAGGCAATTATGATTTTAAGCTGTGAAACAAGTATTAATCTAGGAGACATTAGCTCTTCGCATCCCTCTTCTTAGAGGCAACAGAAAAACGCAACTAAATATGTTCATATACATAGGCTTTCTTGAAAAGAAAATCCATTGTATAGCGTTCTGAAATCCCCCTTTTTTCAACAGTCCAAGTTTTCAACTTTAGAAGCAGGATCTTCAGAAAATATTATTTTCAAAACACTACTAATAGCGAAAAGAGTTGGGAAAAGTCCATTTTCCTTAGGACCGAGGGGGTCCTCTAAACTATGGAGAAAATTAAAACGATTGTGTTACTTTTAAAGATGAGTAATATCATCAGTATTCTTAATTGTTCCCAGAGAAATTTAGTTTTTAACGTTAAATCATAGCGAAAAGCCCCCTTCAAAGTTTGAAAAGAATAGATTATTTTTAGGATATGGCAATACCATTAAACATCCCTCTCTGAGGTGGCGAACAAGAACCAATACATCCTAGATTTATCAACAAATAGCTGTGGTTTTCATGCACTATTTTATTTTACTTTTCGATGTTGCGGATATACTTACAGTGAATTTCTTAGATTTCTTAGCATTTATTGTGATAATCCTGGATTGAACAATTTTCTAGTAAAAAAAAATCTTTATTACGTGTATAATATAAATTTTAGTGCCCTAAGAGTGAAATGCCTTAAAAACCTTTGCAAATTTGCATATTAATAAAACTTGTATGTATTAAAAATCTGTTTCCTTTAGGTTTCTTCTTTCATGTATAGGTAACCATCGTTAACGATAAGCGGTGGCAGCTACTCAGGATTCAACTTGTACTCATGTTGGCATACAAAGTCAGAGTCACATTTTCTACAATATAATGTAACTTCATGTTTATTATATCTCTTCGTAAAGTCAATAATATTATTTCGATTCATATAGTAAATTCATGTAATTTAATTTGCTTATTTCAAGCTAAGTTAGACACGAGATTCTCATGTGAAGAACACATGTTCTTCACAACCTTCATGTCATTCTGTAACAGCCAAATAAAAGTCATTAGGTTTATTATCATAATGGCATAATTAGCATAATGTATCTTTACAGCGACGACGTAAAAACTAAACTCTTTAAAAAAAAATTTATTTCGATTCTTTCCCTGAAAATTTGCTGTAAACCATTTTATTCCACATACATTTTATTCAAGAATAATTCCATAAACAGAGATACAGGTGAATTTGGATTGAATTCAAGTTATGATAATTTACTGAGGTCAAATAAATTAAATATCACCTCACCTTAGAGCAATGACCTCTGTCCACGTAATATGTCAGATAAATCTAATAAACCGTAACCGAAAAGGTCAAAGAGATTTGCTTCCGCTGTTGCATTGAAAAAAACATAAGAGCCGTAAACTATATGCAATTAGTTTATTAGGTAAAATTTTGTTTGTTTTTATTGATGTCTTTTAGTTTTAGTGCTGATGATGACCACTGTATATGTGTTCGAAATATCCAGTTAAAAGATTTTATATCTGTTCACTGTCAATTAAAAGGTTTGATCCCTATTTTGAACTTTTATACTTTCGTGATAGAAAGGTTTCAAAAAATTGTCATACAAAAGTTTCTTGAAGAAAATATTTTCCTTTGAGTAGATAAATCTAGTAAATCATCTTCTAGAACCAAACATTTTTCCAAAATCGCTAGATTCTGTATGATTTTTTCCTTCTCGAATTCAGCCATATTGAGTCCTGAGACTCTCAATGCCGATTATAGACTAACAATAGATCTCACAAGTAACAAACTTACTCCTTTTTTATAGATTGATTCAGATGGCCGTCTTCAATATATTTCGCTGATGCATTCACTCCGTCCAGTAATCTTTGTATATGCATCATAATCACTTCTGCTTCAGAGTATGATGTTTTTCTGGCTTGAATTAGCTTAATTATATAGCATATTGCGCATACATCTCGTACCATTCTAGGGTTAGCCGGCAATCCCTTATAATTTCTACTACAGTAATAGGCACTATAGGCTTCATTCCGCCATTGCTAGTACCTTCAATATCCAATAGAGTAAAAACATCTATTGCAAAACAATAATATCCTAGATGTTTACACACTGAACTCTTTTTTAAGACTGAAGCAAAACTAGCAACTCACGCATAATTTCATCACCATTAACTCCAATTACGTAGCAGACAAGTGCATCTCTTAGAAAGCATTCCCTATAACATGATGCCCCTAACCCTATGACGTATATCCAAAGAAATTCTGATTTGGCGGGTTCTCGTAGGTTTTTCAAAGAATCAAAGTAATTACTGGGTAACAACCAAAGCCTATGGCGTAAGTGCATTATGGACGTGCGCCATAGTTTTGCATTAGATACAATTGCGCGTAATAATGTCTTGAAGGTCTAGTAGCTCTATTTTTTTACACCCACTCTGGATTTTGGAATCCAAAAAGGCCTCTTTACTAATAGGTGCAGTCTTGCGAAACTATATTCAGCATTTTGAGATCCTGCTGAACTTTTGCGTCTTGAATTAACCCTTTGCTTCGACGAAGAGAATGGAATTTTCTTTTCTGGTACAGCTGGTATTGTCCCTATTTTACGCCATAGCCAACGTCAATTTACCTATAGTGATTGTCTACGGCTAAGCTCAAATCATCGCCTAATCCCTTTGCTTAATGCTGACAAATTATAAAGTGGTTTGTTTTCCGATAGTATCGTTTTTTTTCTTAGCGGTGAGTTTCTCTTTTGTTTTTCTTACTCCTCTTTACTTTAATTTTGTATCTGGCTTTTATAAATAAGTATATTTAGTAGCTAATGCATAATCAATGGAAATTCAATTCTGACACAGTCAGAGGCACGGACACATGAAATAACGAAAAAATTTAACATGCGAAAAATTTAGAAAAATTACACTTTCTTCTCAACAAATACTACTGAATTTTAAAAGACATATTTGAAGTTATGCCTGGGTTTCTTTGCTTAAGAAAATAATTTGAATTTTTATGTTTTTTCTTTTTAAAGCGGTGCACTCATTATTTTAAAGTCTTTTATAGAATACTTAATAGTATACATAACCCAGTAATCGCTATGTTCAACAGTAAAACTCTTCAAATTCTGTCTAACTATTGGTCTCTTCTACGTCTATGGCATCAGATCTGGGGCATGACTAGTAAGAAGCTCACTTAATGCTTTTTCGTAAGAACTCAAGTGAAGAAATATAGGCCTTCGAGAAAAGGGCATGCATAATTAATCATGGAACTAGTAAAAGTTTTGCATAACGGTAGAATGTATATCTTCTATCAGATGGAGTCTTAAGGGGGAGACCAAGGAAGCACTTGCCCCAGGCACAAGAATTATAGGGGCACAAATATTTAAATAGATAATCTAACGGTTTTAATTATTTAGTAATTTTTGAAATTTTGTTTTCATTAAAATAAAGTAAAGGGCAGGGTAAATAAATGAAAATAATTAATAAATAAAATAAATTAAAAGATGTTTAAGCAATGACAATTGAAAAGCAAAATAATTAAATTAAAATAATTAATAATACTTTAAATAAAATATTAAACATAATTAAAAATGAATTATTAATTGCATAGTTTGAGAGAGAAAAACGGATATAATTTAAGTAAAAAGTAAAACAAAACAGAAAATAACAAATTTTAAAATAATAAAAATATGTTACGGATCAAGATTCGTTACGGATTTTTATTATTTTAAGTTCTTTGTTATTTTCCCCTCCCCTATGTTTCATTTAAATTATACCCGTTTTTCGCTCTTAAATTCTGTAAAGGGAAAAAGCGGTGCCGTCTAAAAAAATATTTGAATTATTAATTTAATTAATAAATTGAAATTTTATTAAAATATGGCCTAAATTTTGTAGGAGACGGGGGTGGTACTAATCAAGATTTAGCCCCGGGCGTAAGAGAGGCCAAAACCACCACCATCTTTTACTGGAAATTTTTACAATGCATTGTGAGCTGTAGGAGGTCCAACTGTTTAAACCTACATTAGAATTAGTTCTGTCCCTGATTTTTAACTTTCTACCGTTTTGACTTTTGTCAGCCTTCTTGTGCACAAGTCTCCCTGCAGGGTGGATGAAACGTTTTGATAAAGAGCTCCGTCTATACTTTTTAAAGCTGTAGCCAAAGATTTATTATCTGAATAGCTGCCAGGCAGTAGATAAAGCATTGCAATTGGCGACCAGGTGGACAACCAGCGTCTGTCCTAACAATCAACAGATGTAATAGAAAAGCAGATCCAAATAGCAGGTTTTGCCTGCTTCAAACTCTTTAAAAAACCACCGATAGAGGCATGGAAGAAAAACGTAGATAGCTTAACGAACAATATGATATTTTTATTTTATGACAAATTAATATGTCTTCGGTTGAAGGTGGAACGTGCTGGTTCTAACAACTCCCTGAAGCACCAAGTCCTCTGGGGTTAACACAGCTGAACTTGGCTCCCTATGAAAGAAGAATTCAAAGGTCATCTCTGTCTATCAATTTGCTTCAGATTAATTAAAAATATGTTAAATAATTGGTTTTCGGAAGGCCAAAATTGACAAAAATAGCACGACCTGTTCAAGTCATTACAAATCACACAAATAGCACATCACACAAGTCAATACAAATAAGAAATTCTGTTCTTGATGAACAGCAAGATTAACAATAAAAAGTACACAAATAAATAGATAAATCATCTGATGCTAAGGTTGTATTATATTTTAAGAGGAATGAAAAATACATTTTTATTTTCATGAATCTTTTAGCATGGGAATACGACTTAGAACAACGATGGTGAATCTTTGGAGCCTGGTATCTCAAGTGTTTGAACATAGAGCATCAGAGGACTTTGTTTCTATTGCTAAACATATTGCTAGACTAAACGAAGGGATATTTTGTCTGTATATTGCAACAGACCAAGCAGCACTCTGAAGGGCCGAAACTGCAACTCATTGGTTATCAACCCCAAGCTCGGAACCTTTCTGAAGGTTTCGCAACACTCTAAGAGCTAAGCAGTACTCTGAAGAGCCAAGACTGCCACTCCTTTGTTATCGGTCCTAATTTCAGGACCTCTCTGAAGATCCTGCAGTACTCTTAAGAGCCTCCAAGCAGCGCTTTGAAGAACAAGGACTGTACTCCTTGGTTATCAGTCGCAAACTTGGGACTTAGGGAAAGGCATAAAACAATCAATCATTACTCTCAAAAAGTATATTAAGTGTTAATACTATCTAGCTGGGATTTTTTCTGTTAAATTCTCGATAATAGCCCTAATAATACAAACTAATATACGATACTCTTTAAAACGAACACAAACTTTCTACATATACCATACGGTTTCAACAAGAATTATACAAACTGATACAAATAGTTGGTGATACATTGTTCTTGTGGTTTGCTGTGTAGATCAAGCTTTCAGTGGGGACTTCTTATTTCTATTTTAGAGTTAGGGGAATCCTTTTACTATTTCCTCTTTTAGTATAATTTCTTATTTCGGAGAAGGGCATGAATTGAAGACAACTCTTTATAAATTTGGTCGAAAATTCACAACGATTCAAATTATGACTGGACGATTATATGCAATAAAAGCTAAAAATAATCTTGCCTCTGAATTATATGATGTCAACTCGAGTCTCTTTTTAATATTACCAACATTTACTCATTTTCAAATTATTATATATTCCATTAAACTATATTACCGATATTTCACGAATGATTTACAGCATTGCATTTCTACTCTAAAAATAAACCACAAAAGCCCATCCTTTTTCTTTTTTAGTTGATAACCTAAATGACTTTTTAGATGAAAGAGCTTACTTTTATGACAAGAGGGACTGTTGACACATTAATCATGTGGGAAATCGATTTAAGGAAACTTTTTTGTTCATCTTTTATTTGCCATTTAGAGGTACTTATGTTCAACTGTAGTAGATTCAAGTTAATAAAAGAGTGAGAAGAAATACTGGAATGATCTTAATATTATTTATAGTAGCTTAAGCACTTTATTCATTTTTTCTTCTTGTTTACTTTCTATTTCTAAGTCATACAAAAATGCATTAACTCAGATTAAGCTTAGAAAACATAAAAATTGCATCTCAGTGCACAGACAAAAAAACTTAAGATGTTGGAGAGCCTTATACCACGGGCGCCGGCATGGGGGCAGGGCCCCTCCCTGGAAATTTGGGACTATAAATTGATTATTATGAAACCAAAGGAAAGAGAGTAAAATAGAGAAAAACAATAGAAAAATGTGTGTTGTCTCAATGCTGGCTGCCTGCTATTGATTTTGACCCTTAATAAGGAAAATATAAGTTCTAATTTCTGTCTGAGAGACTCCTTTCCAGTTTTCCAGAAATTTTTTTAATATATCATTTGGTTGGAGTAACAAAAAAAAAAATGAAATTCTTCATAGTAGGCTACTGAACGGTAAGTAAATAACAATCCTTGTCAAAAACAAAAGTATAAGAGCCAAACTAACTATAAGAGCCCGTAAACTTTTACTTGAATTGTAAGAGTACCCATGAGCATATATATAAGGCCACTATAATCAGAAATGTGTCCCCTGAACGGAATCTTGGTAATTGCCGTATTTTCCCACTGAACGGACACGTTTTTTATGTTTTATTACCATTTTTTTCCCGGGAGTGATTATATTTATCTTATTGTCACTTTGAAAAAGATTCAATATTTTATAGTTATGAAGTATAGAATGTCAAATATATTGGTTTTTGGTATTCAAAATTAAGTTAAAAATATTGAATTAATTGTTTTTTGGTTTTCTTAATCTGAGTTTTAATATTTTACTTTGAACAAACTAGTTTGATAATGCATCACTTTCTATAAAACCAGAGTCTAAAGGCGTTAAATATTTTAGTGTTTGATAACCAAGTTCAAAACTGTCGATACTGTAAAAAATTTCAGTTCAACGCTTCTGCATTGCTCAACAGATCTGAATGCTGGGAGTATATGTGTTAAGTTTTGTAAGTAGGCTATTGTTTGGTGTATTTTTGTAATTAATTACTTTTTCATTTTTGCATACTTTTACTTTAACTGACATCCTTTTTCTATTGCCTTAGAAAAATTTTTGTCTCTATGCTTTATTAAATAAAAAACAAGTTTTTTCAACTGAAAGTAACGAACAACATTAAAACAAACCGAAATTATAACGTATATGAGGGGGGTCAGCCCCCTCCTCAACACCTTGCTCTTTGCGCTACAGTTTGTTGAGCGTTTAAAAAAAATTACTTATCGGTCTAGTTAAACGACCCTAGTGTTTCAGGATTTGTTTTTAAAGGATTGGGACACAACTTAAACTTTAGCGTAAAGAGCAAGGAGATGAGGAGGGGGTAACCACTTTGCATACGTAATAATTTCTTTTCCTTTTAAGTTTTAATGCTGCTCCTTACTTCCAGTTGAATAAACTTGTTTTTTGATTTGATTTCTGATCGTTTTTGAATAGCCCCAGGATACCTGGCTCCAGCTCCACGAAGAATCCCTCTCCCCACAAAAATATCTTCTGGGCAATTAAATCTTGGTGAAAATTTACCCCGGACAGTTATCCTTCACATCTCCACGCGTAAAATTGAATCGGTAAAGAGAAAGCAAGACATATAAAGAAATTTTGAATCACCACCTGGAAACTTCCTGCTTCATGCAAAATTATTTCCGTGTAAAATCCTAGCAGCAGAAAAATCGCCCTCCCCTCCCCACCCAAAAAATGTATGCATACTTCTCAAAAAAAAATTATGGACAAACAATGGACTCTAGGGGGTCATTTTATCTCCAAAGACATAGTTATCGGGCTATGCTGAATATGCTGAACAAAAAAGCTGTTTCAAAATTTTGATCGGATGATTTTGGGAAAAAAGTTGAGTGGGAGGGGGCCTAGTTGCCCTCCGATTTATTGGTCACTTGAAAAGGGCACCATAACTTCTTATTTTTGTTAGAATTAGCCCTCTCCCGAAGTTTTAGGTCCACTGGATTGATAAGATTACCCCTAGGAAAAAAAAACAACAAATAAACACGCATCCGTGATCTTTCTTTTGTCAAAAATTACAAAATTCCACATTTTGCAGATATGAGCTTAAAATCTCTACAGTACGGTTCTTTGATATGCTGAATCTGACGGTGTGATTTTGATTAAAATTTTGTGACTTCAAAGGGGTCTTTCCCCTATTTTTGTAAGACCAGACAAATTTTCTCAGGCTCGTAGCTTTTGAAAGGTTAGACTAAACTTGATAAACTGATATATTTCGAATCAGCATAATAATTCAATTCTTTTGATATAACTATTGGTATCAAAATTTCATTTTTTAAAGTTTCGGTTACTATTGAGCCGGGTCGGTTCTTACTCACAGCTCATTACCATTACAGTTCATTAGTTCATTGCCACGAACTGTTTGATTACTCATCAAAATCCAAACAGAGATCATTGAAATACTGATCGTTTTTTCTCCGTTACCAAAACTATTGTATTCATAAAATTTTGCAGTTTCAGGAAATGTAATTAAACAAATAGAAAAGGTTTTTCAACTAAAGTACGGAGCAAGTATAAGGGCGACTGCCCCCTTCTCCACACCTTGCTCATTAATCGAAAGTTTTTCAGTGCTTTAAAAAATCTTTTTGTTCCGATTGCAAATTTTCTTACAAATTTTGGAAAGAGCCAAACTTCAGAGGTAAAGAGTCAGTAGCTAAGGAGGAAAAAGCCCTCTTCGTATAAAGAATAACCTGTATAAAGAGGTTTCAAATCTGTTCCTTACTTTCAATCGAAAAGCTTTTTTTTTATTTCTGATTGATTCCCAAATCATACAAAGGCCTATCCAAGATATAATTTGAGGTACCGGTCCCTTAAATCCCTGGTTAATTGCTATTAAAATGTGTAAATCAGTAATTTTACGTTGATTAGTATCCCACGTTTAAATTTGCAATTTTCGTTTAGGATAAATTTGAATATGCTTAAAAAATCGGCGATGAAAAGTAATTTTGATAAAAAGTCCTTGTTAATAAACTACTAAAAAAATTTCGGTTGGATAAAAAGGAGTATTATTGTTTGTATGAAGGGAAATTCTGTGAGACTTTTGATCTTCTACATAACTGAAGATAAGATAAGATAAGATTTATTCATCACGAAACACACATACAATATTACATTTTACTATTTCCCCAAAGGCTCTTTGGCCTGTAAAAAAGGGGAAAATGAACGAGCCGCTTACTCAGAGAAAAAAAAAATCACTTACTCAAAGAGAGAAGAGCAAAAAGGAAAAAAAAATAATTACTTACTCAAAGAGAGAAGAGCAAAAAGGAGAAGAGAGGAAAATATAAATAAAATGAAAAACTATAGAAAACAAAACTAAATAGACTAATAGATTGAAAAGACTAAATTAATTATGTAGATCTGTAGATAAAAATAGACTCCAATGAAATAATAAGGAAATATATATACATACATACACGCATATACACATATAAAAAGAGATAAAATAATTTCTAAGAAGCCAATGAATTTTTAATAATTTTTTTGAACAAACCGAATGAGTGGCACTTAGGAGCTGATTCGGGCAACTTATTCCATACAATATAACTCGCAATTAAAGGATTAAAGTCTGACCTTACACAAGGAGTAAAAGGAACTTGAAAAAGATTTTCGGTATTGCGAAGATTATAATTATTCTGATCAGAGGTGAAAGATGGCTGAACACTTAGGGGACGGGGGAGGTCACCATGAAGCTGAGAAAAAGTAAAACATGCACACGAAAGAATATACAGTGACTCGAGATCACGTAATGGGATAACTCTTGAACGGTTAGTTTCCTTAATGAGGTTTCTAGCTTTATTATAAACCTTAGAAAGTGGTTTTAACAGTGAAGGAAAGGTTGACATCCATACTATTGGACAGTAGGAAACGTAAGATCGGATCAAGGAGTGAAAAAGGATTTCCAAAATTGATCCAGGGAAAATATGTTTGAGTTTCCTTAAAATACCGAGACTCCTGCATATCTTCATTTTAATCAAATCAATGTGACGCTTGAAAGACAAGTTTTCATCAACAAGAATGCCCAAAAAACGAACATATCGATCTTTAGATCTGTGAATTATCCCATTTGGCTGATGAATTTCTGATAACTTGGGATAAATCTGAGAAACATGCGAAAATATCAAAAAATATGATTTTGAATAATTTAGGGTAAGAAAATTAGCATCAAGCCATGAAATTACTCTCTCAAACAAGTATTCCAAGTTTAATCGAAGCTCGGATTTCTCACATTTCCCCGAAGTCCCGAGTGTGCTATCATCGGCAAAACAAACAAGGACATCAGAAGATGGCGAACCATAGCTGGGACTATGGGCAAGGGAAGGTTTAGGATGACAGAGTCTACAGCAATGAATAGGTTTCTGCTTTTTTACTGCGTAAAAAAGATCATTTATATAAATCAAAAATAGTACTGGCCCTAAAACTGATCCCTGAGGGACGCCAAAATTCACTTGTGATTGACAGAAATTAAATTGCGGATTTACAGAAATTAACCTATCCTTCAAATAAGATTGAAACCAAGAAAATACATTACCCCTAATGCCAAAATGAGACATCTTCGATAGAAGAATTTCATGGGTTAAGGAATCGAATACCTTGCGAATATCCAGGAATATAGCAGCCGGAATTAATCCCGAATCCAATTCAGAATGTATAAAATTCAAAAGGGTCATACAGGCATGCTCAGTGGAGTGCTTCATTCGGAAACCAAACTGAAAATCATGAAGAAACTCTTTAGATTTTAGAAATTTAAGCAGACAAGAAAGCATAGCCTTTTCAAAGATTTTAGTAAATACTGAATAAAATTGAAATGGGACGATAATTTTCTGGATTATATCTAGGTCCATACAGAATAATAATCTGAGCACGCTTGAGAGGATCTGGAAAAACCCCATATTTAAATGAAAGATTAACAAGTTTTGTAAGAGGCACAACTATTGAAGGAAGAATAGATTTAACTACCTTAGTAGGAATAGAATCTGGCCCAGATGAAGATGAGTCTTTCAAGCCATTAACAATTTTAGTAATTTCAATTTCTGTTACTGGCTCTAGAAACATAGACTTAAAACAAGACGGCCCGAGGTAAGATCTAAAGTCCGACTTAGACCGAGAAAAAGTAGCTGTGGAAGCGATATTATTACCAATACTAGCGAAAAATGAAGTAAATGCTTCTTGGACATTAAGCTCACCCTCTACAGTCTCATCACCAATGACCAGACTCATAGGTAAAGAGCTATATAGAGAACCAGGTTTAAGCACAGAATTTATTACCTTCCAAGTTTTAGGAATATCCTTATTACACGCAGCAAAATTATTTAGATAATAGAGAGATTTGGCTTTCCTACACAAGGAATTATATATATTCCGGTAGATCTTGAATTGACAAAGACGAATAGCACTCGTTGAAAGTGTAGCGCATTTATAATACCTCCAGAGATTATTTTTCCTTCTCCAGCTTTTGAGAAGTCCGGATGTCATCCATGGGTTTAGAGGAATAATCCTTTTAGACCTGCGATTAGAAGGTGGTACTTTGCAAAGGCTAAGAATAGCCTCTTTTATGGTTCCATAAAACGACTCAAATAAACAAGAAAAATCCTTGTCATTATCTTAGATAACTTCGAAGACCACACTGCCTTTCCATGACGAAAGTAAAACAGTTCAAAATAGGGATGATACCTTTTTATTGACAGTGAAATATAAAATTATTTAACTGGATATTTCGAACACATATACAGTGTTCATCATCAGCAGTAAAACAGTAAATCAGTAAAGCAGTAAAAATCAGTTTTACTGCTGATGATGAACACTGTATATGTGTTCGAAATATCCAGTTAAATAATTTTATATTTCACTGTCAATAAAAAGGTATCATCCCTATTTTGAACTGTTTTACTCTTGTCATTATCAAATAAGCTCCACGAATTTTTCGCTAATTTAGAACCAAGAAGAGATAACTCATTCTCACCAAACCTAATAGAATAGGAATCAAACACTTGAGCCCGGTTATTCCTTCCCCGATTAAAACTGAACCGAGAATATATGGGAAAATGATCGGAGATATCAGTAACTAAAATTGAGTTTTTCTTCAAGCAAAGCGTAGAGAAGATATTGTCAATCAAAGAAGCTGTAACATTAGTTACTCGTGTGGGGATGGATGTAGTTGGTAGAGTTCCTGCGGCAAGCATGGTTGAAAGAAAATCAACTGAAGCCGAAGAATTTGAATCCATCAAATTTATATTAAAGTCACCCATTATGATTAACTGACACGGACGTTTCAATATTATGTCAAGTATTTCCTCAAGATTCCGAAGAAACAACGAAACCGCGCCACTAGGAGAACGATAAATATTGCCTATGATTAGATCAATACCATTAGCTCTAATTTCTATAAATTGTGACTCAAAGATACCTTCAAAATTCCTTGATAAGTCATCCCGTAAGCAATAATGCAAATTACTAGATATATACATGGCAAGACCTCCTTTAGCCATCTTGCAGCGGTTTATATGTTCCATTTTGTAGCCATGGATATCCAATAGCATTTCATTGCGAGAATCCAAAAATGTCTCGCACAAACCAACAACATCAGGCTGTCCATCCGAAACTATTTGTCTTAAATTATCTATTGACGAGGAAAGACCCTGAATGTTAAGCTGAAGTGCAGTCAGAGAATAATTTCCATTGGTAACCTCCTCTCCCCCCAATTCCGAAACATATTTACTATTACAAACAGGGTTTATATTAGTCAGGTTTTGGTTAACCTGACCCACAGAATTATTCACAATACTAATTAGATCAAAAGGATTATTTTCAAGCTCGCAAAGGCGTCTCTCACGACTTAAAATATTGACAAAAGCAGGTTTTACTGGGAGTCCATTTAAATCACCAGATGAAAAAAAAAGAAATCTTTACCTAAATCTATTACGAAAGAAAAACCTGTCAAAGGATTATAGACACATAAATAATTTATAGCACAGAAGGTACTATCGGGATGAACCATGAGCATAAAAAAAAAAAAAAAAAAAAAGCCATCACAATTCCTACAATAGGGTTTTCTTATCGATAAATATATTATATACATTTTATTTTAAATACATTGAAGTGCTTCACATAAATAGAAAATAATAATATTACCATTTAAAATTGCTGAAAACTAAGTTCTTATTTGCCACAAGAAAGCCATTTTCTGCCTTGATGACCTGTCTTACCTTTTCCATCTCCGTGCTGGTAGATATGGAATGTAAAATTTTAGCTGTACTGAGAAACTTTTGAATTAATTTCTACTCCCCCCTCACATCTTTCAACATTAATATGAAGTCTCCTGAAGAGTAAGCAGTTTGTCCATTAAAATGCACTTTTTTAGGAATCTAGCCTACCTCCATCTAAATTATGACTCTCCCCCTCACCTCATTATAGCTGATGCGCAATTACAGATCAGCAAACCTAATTTAATTACACACATAGCGAATCAACTTCGTTGAATCCAGCACTGCCACTGTGTGTCATCACTTCTTTTGCAACTAGGAAACCTAAAATCTAGTTAATGATTCTTTTAAATCAGTTAGCTTCTCAAAATTTCAAATTGATTGCAAATTCCTCCTCGCCGGGGTAAAGTCGTAGTTTTGTTCCTTAAAATGGCTGAAAACAAGACTTTCTCAGGCCCAATTTATGTGGCAACTTAAAAAAGGCTTAAATTTACATTTGAATGAGTTCGCTCCTAATTATTTTGAGCCTTCGGTTTGATAAAATCACCCCTGGGAAAATACAAAACAAATAAAAATTCATCGACGACGTTACTTCGGAAAAAAAAAATGCAAAATTCCACATTTCAAAGAAAGGAGCTTGAAACCTCTGCGGTAGGGTTCTCTGATATAATGTATCTAATAAAGTGGTTTTCAAAAAGATCATTGGCTTTTATGGGGGTGTTTTCCCCCAATGAGGCAAAATTTCTGATGAATTAACATTAAAAAAAAGTGAGTCTGTTTAGATTTAAATATCTAAATTCAAGATGTAGATCGTAGATATAGAAACTAGTTAAAGCTCTTAATTTCGTTTTTTTATGGTTTTATTTTAAATCTTCAATCTGTTTGGATTTGGAAAATCATTGGACTTAAATAGTATCTCCGAAAAAGGGTTTCTATGGAGTACTTGCCTGTTTCTTTGTAAATAAAAACAAAATAGACAGAGAAATTTATGTATTGGAACATCTCTTATATCTTCTCTTTTAATTATATTGTCCTTAGGCTTTCTCATTCCTCACAAGTCTCCATAAAACTGCCAAAGAGATTGCCGTGTAGGAAGAAACCTAGCGGATTTCCCCATCCTACGGATTAAGAAAGCCTTTCCCTATTGAAGAAAGTTTATCTAAAAATTAAAGAAGATAGCATTACAAATAATTCCTTATGATGCAGAGCTTTTTAAAAGCGTCACCTAAATATTCAATACGTTATGATTTTCTCTCGAGAGTTAAGGCTTCAGAGCAAATCGTAATTAGTTTGACAGTATGCTCATTGTGTAACCACTTTTAGCTCTTTTAAAATGGGTATAATCATTGTCGTAGCTAAAAAGATATGAAAAACTAGCCTCTTCCAGAAAACGATAGAATGCACGTATTTATAAAAAAAACGAAGGTTCCTGTTAATACATTTAATTCAGTTTGCAAAGGTTTGAGACAAGTACAACCTCCCTTACCCTGGATATGATTCAGTTGAATTTCTTCAGTTTTGCTTACATTCATAAGAGCCATTCAAAAGAAAATTTTAACAGTTAAAACTAAATCATAAAACTTTAGCACCACTAAAAAAACATGCAGTAAAAACAAATTTTAGAAAAGTGTTCTAATTTTTTCGAGAAAGGCAGAGAAGGGTCAATTTCAAGCTGATGTTGATTAAAAGATTACCCCTCTTAAGCATACAAACCGAATGCGATTTTCAAACTTGCGGAGTCAATTGTTGACATCTTAAACAACTATAATATGAAAAAAACTTCGTTTTCTTAAAGAGTTAAAGAGGCTGCGTCCCAAAGTCGAACCTTAAAACGTACAGGAATTAGAAGAGGCAGTTGGGGGGCTGCCGCCCCCCAAACCCCCAGCTTTTAAAGACTCTTTTGTACAGGTTTTTTGTTTTTTGCTAACCCCCCGCTCTTGGCTTCGGAAAGGCCCTCTTTTAATTAACAAAAAATTGAAATGAATGAATAATGGAATAATTTCGAAAAATGTTAAACACAAGAGGACAGGAGAACCATTGCGCCGAAACTAGTAATTAGTAACAATGAAGTCCCCCCACAAAAAAAACCTGTACAAAATAGTCTTTAAAAGCAGGGGGTTTGGGGGGCGGCAGCCCCCCAACTGCCTCTTCTAATTCCTGTACGTTTTAAGGTTTGACTTTGGGACGCAGCCTCTTTAACTCTTTAAGAAAACAAAGTTTTTTTCATATTATTTCTGTACGTTTTTCTACAATCCATGGTGGATGTAATTTAATAATTCCTGTACTCCTCGTACAGGAATTAGGAGAGGAACTTGGGTGGCTGCCGCCCCCCCCCCGCTTTTAAATCATTGTATAAAATAGAAAAAAAAATAGATAGAATGACCGAAATGTTTCTTTTGCTCATAAGAAGCTAATATTCTGTTATCTCTCAATTGATAAGCTGTCCAGGTGTTATCAAAAATTTTTTGATGTTGTGAAAAAAACCGCCAGTAAGGGACTTGAACCCTTGACCCGAGGATTAAAAGTCCCACGCTCTACCGACTGAGCTAATCACTTGCATGTGTGTAAATATAACTTCTCAATAACTTTTAAAAATTTCAAATTAACAATGGCTCTTATGGAGAGAAATGCGTTAATTAAGTAGCTAATGCGTGGTTTCTGGAAAACAGGGAAGGAGTTATCGGATCGAGCTGAAATTTCGCGGATAAGCTCCTGGGCCGTAGGGGACCTTAACTTGTGAATTTCAGCCCGATCGGACAACGTTAAAGGGGGGGGGGGGGGGGGGGGTTGGAGGGTGGAAACTTTCGGGGGGTTAAGATTTTCCTACGAAACTTTCCAGGAAAATTACTCGGAGAATTCCGCATCGAATGAGTCTTCGTACACCCAGATCCGATGTCGGATGTGACCTGTAGGCGTCTAGGAAAAAAAGAACATGAATTTTAAGTGGCTATGCGTGGTTTCTGGGGACCTTAACTTGTGAATTTCAGCCCGATCGGACAACGTTAAAGGGGGGCTGGGGTTGACGGGTCGAAACTTTCGGCCAGATTTTCCCCATGAAGGAAAAGTTGGAGGGGGATGAAATTTTGCAGATTTCTTAGTTGGAGCTCGGGCTACGTGTGTCGCCTCTTTATAGAGGCACGAGTGTGCCTCCTTGATATCGTTTCGCAAGCTGGTAAAAATTTTAGCGAAGTGAAACAATCCAAAAAAGTATAAGAATGTATATGGGATATTATGGGTGGAATCGTAATAGCCTCGATTAAATAAAAAAAAGTAATTTTTTTAGCTGAAAGTAAGGAGCGAATTAATTAAAACTTAAAACGAACAGAAATTACTCCGTATATGAAATGGGTTGTCCCCTCCACAATCCCTCGCTCTTTACGCTAAAGCTTTTAATTTTTTTTTAAAGTAGAATTGTGGCAAAGAGTCAAACTTTAGCGTAAAGAGCGAGGGATTGCGGAGGGGACAACCCATTTCATATACGGAGTAATTTCTGTTCGTTTTAAGTTTTAATGTCGCTCCTTACTTTCAGCTAAAAAATTACTTTTTTTATTCAATTTCCGAACTTTTTGAATTAATGCATTTTTGGTTTTGGCTCTCCGCACATAAATTATTAAAATGAAATGTGTATATTAATTCTTTTTTTTTGCTAAATGGCTTTCTCTTAGTTTTGATCAGACGATTTTGAGAAATAAGGGGTGGAGAAGGAGGCCTAGTTGCCCTCCAATTTTTCGGTTACTTAAAAAGGCAACTATAACTTTGAATTTTTAACGAACATTTTAATTAGTAAAAAATATTCATAACTTAAGAATTAACTTACGTAACAAACTTTCATAATCTTTTATTTTTATTATGTATACGAGGGGGTTTGTACCCTCGTTAATACCTCACTCTTTACACTAAATCGTAAGTTTTGTCCCAATTCTTTAAGAATGACCCCTGAATCAGGAAGGCCGTAGAAAAACTAGTTGAAATTACTAAAAATACTTTAGCATAAAGAGCGAGGTATTTATCTCCTCCTAAATATCTCGCTCTTTATGCTAAAGTATTTTTAGAACCCCTCATATGCGTAATAATCTCTGTTCATTTTAAGTTTCAATGCTACTCCTTTCATTTGAAAAAACGTTTTCATGTTTATTTTTCATTGTTTTCTTTATAGTAATGCAAGAAAATCCTGCACCCTTTTCATTGAATCTTTCTTCCCCCATGACAGATTCCTCCGAGGAAAGACCCTCCAACATAGACCCTCCCCTCAGCCCCACCCCCAAACAAAATAAAATCCCCCTGAAAACGTCTGTACACTTCCCAATAACCATTACTATATGTAAACACTGGTCAAAGTTTGTAACTTGCAGCCCCTCCCCCAGGGATTGTGGGGGAGTAAGTAATCCCCAAAGACATAGTTATTATGGTTTTCGACTATGCTGAACACATTGGCTATTTCAAAATTTTGATCCGTTGACTTTGGGAAAATTTGAGCGTGGGAGGGGGCCTAGATGCCCTCCAATTTTTTTGTCACTTAAAAAGGGCACTAGAACTTTTCATTCCCGTTAGAATGAGCCCTCTTGCGACATTCTAGGACCACTTGGTCGATACGATGACCCCTGGGAAAAAGAAAAAAAAAACAAATAAACACGCACCCGTGATTTGTCTTCTGGCAAAAATAAAAAATTCCACATTTTTGTAGATAGGAGCTTGAAACAGTAGGGTTCTCTGATACGCTCAATCTGATGGTGTCGTTTTCGTTAAGATTCTACGACTTTTAGGGGGTGTTTCCTCCTATTTTCTTAAATAATGCAAATTTTCTCAGACTCCGTAACTCTTGATGGGTAAGACTAAACTTGATGAAACTTATATATTTAAAATCAGAATTGAAATGCGATTCTTTTGATGTAGCTATTGATATCAAAATTTAATTTTTGAGAGCTTTGGTTACTATTGAGCCGGGTCGCTCCTTACTACAGTTCGTTACCACGAACTGTTTGATATTTCGCACAGACACATAAGTAGCATCCCTGTATAAAATGCTGGCTATGCATAATGTTTTCCAGCCTGAGACTCTAAAGATCGTACCTTAGACTTCATTAGCATAACTGTATTAGCACAAAATTTGCATCACCGGTTTAGCTAGTAACCAGACCCTGTCATGGACCTTCCCTAGTAACCAGAATGACTCTATTACAACGGGTACAGCTCATTCGCATACTTTCATGAGAATCTCATTTGCATGTAGCTATGAAGCCCTAACAACTAGTCACAGCAACCAAATCCAATATAAGGCTATATTTTCAATGTATATTGTCAGCAATAGTAAGCAATTACAATTCACAGAGAGAGCAGTTTGAATACACTCTTTTTCATCAAGTTTTTATTTGGCAAGATATACTTACAAAACTGAGTGGTTTGCGTACACTATTAGAAGTAGATGGTGGAGCAGGCAACAGCAGGAATAATGCAGACAAAAGTGTCAAACGTAGCAGAAGAGATTACAAGAGGATCTCGACTAATCCTTGAATGAGATGAGATATATGCAGAGATGTGGTATCACTGAGCAAATTCAAACTGGGGGAGCAGTTATGTGTTGCAGCAAAACTTAATATAATGCGTGTACATAGACTTCGAGTTGCTTTCAATGCAATAGTGAAAAATATTGAGGACAATAAGTTCAATCAGTAAGTGAAAAATGAGTGATATATATTGCTGTAAATATGAAATAAAAATGTTTCTAACTCAAAAATGTTTTTTATATATTTTTTAGTAGGTTACCACTCCTCACTCTCTCTATGGGAATGTTCTAGAAGTAGAAATAATCTTTGGATTTATTAGTTAGTCTGCAGTAAGATGTGAGAATGTTCGGATTAAAAAATGGATGCAATTATGAAACATAAAAATATGCAGTCTTGTGATTTTCGAAAAATGTTTGAATCTAAGTGATCGTTTTCAAAAGTTATCAGTACGAAAGAAAATATTTTCTCAAAGAATGCTTGATAATATTATGAAAGATGCATCTCCATCTTCAAATCGAAACAAAACAAAATGTTATTGTGGATTTACTTTTGAACTACTACTACTACTACTACTAATAACTCACTGCAGCACCAAGCCGCCTGAGGCCAACACAGCTACGCACGCTCCTCCTCCAACCTAATCTATTTAAAGCCTCCCTCTTTACACCCTCCCAGGAAGTTCCCATTTCCTTTAAATCCTTATTTATGACATCCTCCCAACCCAGACAAGGACGACCTGCTTTCCGTGTAGCCCCAGACGGTTGGCCAAAAAGGATAATCTTCGGTAATCTGTCATCCTTCATCCGTAGAACGTGGCCTAGCCATCTCAACCTTTCTTTCATTATAGCCCCAGAAAGCGGGATTGAACCACACTTTTCGTACAACCTACTGTTTGAAATACGGTCAGTCAGCCGGGTACCCAGAACAATCCGTAGGCAATTTCTCTGGAAAACATCTAGTAAATTTTCATCTGCTTTTCGGAGTGTCCATGCTTCAGAGCCATATTTGACCACTGTCATCACTGTAGCTTCCAATATTCTAATCTTGGTTTGTAGGCTTATCTTTCTATTCTTCCAAACTTTTTTTAACTGTGAAAAAACACCCTGAGCTTTAGCTATTCTACTTTTAACATCTTCACTGCTCCCACCATCTTTACTAATAATACTACCAAGGTAAGTGAAGCTCCCAACCTGATCAATATTATTTTATTGATTTTATTAGACTCTATCCAAATGATTCTCTATGAGAAGAATAAATAAATCGACTATTTAGAAGATCCTATCCAAACAGATTCAATTGAATTGTGATGTCATTCGATTCCTCCTCTCTATCTATAGTGAAGAAAACTCTCATTATTGATCGTAAGTCAGTTTCATTTTGGCAGTGAGAGAGCCAACGCTGAAATTATGTTCTATACATTGCCACTATGCATGTATACACTGGGCAGCTGGTCATCCTGTGAGAATTGTACAATTATTGACGAGTATGATGAAAAGTGTAGATTATGCAACCGGTGTGAATTGCATAGAGGATATGCAGTACAAATTAAAGAATGTAATTCATGTCTTGAAGAGATGTGACTCTCGCACTAGAGGATTCCTATGCTCCAATTGTCACTATGATAAATATGATCAGCGATAGAATACATATCCCAGTATGATTCGAAAGAACCCTGAAATGGACTTAAGTTTATTTTAAGAGGCTGGTTTCGTCATGGTTTTAAATTGTCGTGGGAGGAAGAATCTAGTCTACGCCTCAACTCTAGGAATAACAAGAGAATCTGGCTTCAAAGTCATCGCTGTGAAGACAATGGCTACTATGATTACAAGCCTACTGATTTTTATTTGGTTGTTATAGAAAGTGATTCTCAATTGGAAAACAATGTATGTGATATTGCTTCAAATAAGCAAATTGAAACACGTGAATTTTACAATATGAATGAAAAATCTATCATTGACTTCACAGAGAGATACAAAACGAGTGAAGTTACATTGTAATATAGAAAATGTGACCCTGGCTTTGCACATCAAGATCAATATAGAGTGAATTCAGATGAACCGCCGCACATTTGTTATTCTCGACAGCTACCTATACGTAGAAGAAGAAATCTAAAGAGGAGAAAAAAGCCATTTTCTATGTATATACATTTTTATTAAATACAAATTTAAAAACATTTTTAGAACGTTTTATTTGTAGAAATCAACATTAAACAGGTATGAAAGTGTGTCTTACACTATGAAGTCATTCAGGCGATGGTTGTCTACGTAAATGTTGAGAAATTCATATTAATTGCCAGAATTTCGGAAAACGAAATATAATAGTGCATGAAAACCTGAGCTTTTAGTCGTTAAATTCTGGACTCTCTTCTGGTTTGGAATAATAGTTTCCCTATTAAATACAGTTGCTTTCAATAAAGTTTTTGATCTGCGGAGTGTAGAATGCATATGATAGACCAAGTCGATCAAAAAATTCTATATTCTTCGCTGTGTGAAAGATGCGCAGCCAATGACGTAGTCTTTACGTTTGATGGACTGCCTTTAACAATGAAAAGAGTATTGTTAACACTTTGATTTTTTCAAGGATGTCTGAGGGTATACAACAGGATTTGTATTTGGACATGTACGTATGCATATTAAATACGCTTATTATTTGATTTGTGTTTAAGGTGCGACGTCTAGTAGAACATCGCCTTCGGGAGTGATTTTCCAATAGTTTTCAAATTGATTTAATGGGATTAATGCGATACTTTCAGCCGATGGCTCGGCAAATGTGCACTCTAAACATACACTCCCCGCTCATACAATACTCATGTATATACTGCCAGACAAGTCCAATATGATGATACCATGAGTTTTTGCATGGACGGTATCACTTATACCAGTTTCAAATAGTTGGAGAGGGTGATTCCATTTACTTTGCAAACAAGAAAGGAAAGTCCAAGCATTACAAATATGTGTGGGGAATTTGTCCACGATCCTAGAGTACCAGCACTTTTTACAAATATTAATGCCAGTTTTAAAAGAACTTCACCATTGATAAATGAAGAGTCGGTGAAGGTGTGTGAACCCGTAGCAATAAATCGCTGATTGCTGATTTATGAGGAACAAGTAATTTGACATTATTTCCACTAGCTCTCAGTTTTTCCACTGCCATAGCAACAGAACTGATAACCTGTTGCTTGCGTACATGAAGCATTGCTGAGATGAAAGAGTTTGTTACATCGGGTGATATAGCAAGTTTCTTTCATATGATGAAATTGGATGGAGCAAGCGTTAATTTTATGTCCATCTTAATGTTTGGTGGTAGCTATTGGGTTATATTAAATATCTCGTGATTTATTTTTCCCACTAGATATAATTCACTAGTTGTCGCCTCTCTATGTGCATTTGTAGTGTCAGTGATTGTTTTGTTCCTGTCCATTAGCTGAGCCCCTTAATTTCTTATATTACTTTGGTGTCATCAATATGAATTCTATGTAGCTCGTATACTTTGAGAGAGTGTTGCTAGTGCTCACCAATGTTCAATTTATGTAGGCACTGATGTGTCGAAATAAATTATTTAATACACAATTTTCATACGATATTCCATCAGTAAGACTTGGCATTTCCCTGACAGATTTCTTGAAGACCACATATAAATCTATAAATGTAGAAGAAAAATCCACAAAATAATCTTCATTCACATAAATTTAAAAATGAATGTTTTTAGAGAGGGGTTGTTGTCGGTAGAATTGTTCATAGTAACCATCTTTTACACTCACATCAATATTTCTGAATTGAATAGATTTAAAGATGAAGTGATTCATTGATGGGATTCCTTGTGTGGTAGATATGCCATTTCAGTCTAGGAAAAGAAATCCTTTTTTGATCTAACAATTTTCTTCCTTGGTTCCCTTGGTTTCTTCTTCTTCTTTGACAAGATTGATGTCTTTCATTTCCGACCTGAGTAGAGACTAATGAGCTATGCAGTGTTTCTCGGCCTTTATAAACCTTTTCCACTTTGTCGAGATTTCAATCACTAGCAAAGGGATGGAACGCCGGACCTGAGATTTTCCAAAACACTTCTTTAAAATATTTGCCAGAGCCCCAATCATGTAACGTACAGGATGCAAAATCCGCGTCACCAAGTAAAAAATATTTTTTTGCCAAGAGTAGTTCAGAGCCAAATAGCTTATCGAACAAACCGCCAAGACCATAGCCCCATATTGATGAACAACCTTTGTAATTGTCCATTACATTATCCATTTGTCTTGGAAAAGAGTAGCAAATTAACAATTAATATCAGGACAAACGAAAGTATTTTTCAATTAGACATCCTGCTATGGAACGGGTGAAATGACATATAATCAAGGCCAAACCTTTTGTTATTGCTAAACGATCACCTAATTGAGTTCTTAATTTTAACTAGCAGAGTTCCAAATATGAAGCGTTTACAGGGAAATAAAAGAAGATGCTTTATATTGTCATGATTAATATGATATTGACTAGTTTTTCGGTCAAGGACACGTAGGGAGGGGGAGACATTGCTATTGCCAACTCTTGATGTTTCAACAAATGAAGCGTAAAGAAATATACAGCTGTCCACGGAGAAGCCATGTAAATAGTCGGCAAAAATGACACAATCCATCCTACTAGTGCTTCGAGCACTTTTATCACTGATTATATTCTGTTTAAAACTAGGAACACCGCTCAGATTATCTTTGCAAAATAAACTTTTCATTGTTAATGGGAGAACAAATGTAGATCTTAACCTGTTCCATTGAAAATTTGAATTGAAAGGCACCATTTTTACGAGCAAAGATTCTTCTATTAATAGCACGACACACATCATTCATGCAACCAAATTTCTTGTAAGGTAATATGATGAAGGAGTATTCCCCGAGCTAATTGATTCAATCCATTGGTCGGTCATGAGTGGCCAATCATGTGGTCTAACTTTTATATTACATGTACGATGTTTTTCTTAAGGATCATATTAATTTTTGACAGTACAATCGACAAGAGTAACTTCGTAGTTGTCATCTAATTTAATGGTGGGACAGTTTTGTAAAAAAAAAATCACTTGTTGTATTCAAATCAGTTTAGGGTGGATCAGAGACACTGGACATGAATGTCGCACAGAAATCATTAGGCATTGTATGTCTTCGACTGCTGCCGAAGAATAAAAATCAGAGCCTACAAGCTTGCAACTGTCTCTTTTCCTTCTGTGTAAGACTCTTTATTATCTTTTTAATTTGATAGATTTAACCGTTGTTTTTAACTTTCTAAAGTTCATAGTCATAGAAACCACTAAGAATCTCTCCCTCTTTGGTGTCTCGTAGACGATAAATTATAGGTTTTGTGTCTAGGATTTTTGACAATTCAAAAAATTCAGTGGACCATAAGTTATTCCCCATTTCAAAATCATCTAAAAGTCTTTAGTTAAGCTATTCAGGCTTCGCAATAAAAAATCCAAGCTAAGTTTGAAACAGGGCCTGTGTTACAGCCTCTTGAATATTGTTCGAATTCTCTAAAATCATCTAAAACTTCTTAGCTACACTCAGCATGAAGCAGACAATCTGCTGTTTTTCATACTGTAGTTATTTCAATTTGATTATTAAAGAAAGTCTGATTCCTAACAGCGCTATCAACTAAGCTGAAAAGTTTCCGTTTTCTTTTTTTTGGTTTGTGAATTGTTGTACTCTTGCCGTTACAATATGTGCAAATATTTTCCAACTATTAGCCACCGGGCCGCGGCGCTCGGTACGCGACAGGCTTCTCTATATAGATTCTCATTGTCACTTGTCTTCTAATCGCACAAATCTAAAACAATGTGCTGTCTTTATTAATCGTTATTAAAATATATACAAATATTTTTGCCATTACCAGCCACAAGGTTCCGGAGCTCGGCACGCGGCGTTTTGAACTGTTGTTATCCCGTTATTAGAATATACACAAATATTTTTGCAATTACCATCCACCAGGCCCCGGCACTCGGCACATGGCGTTTCGAATTTTTTTTATCCTGTTTCTAAACTATATACAGATATTTTTGGGATTACCAGCCACCGGACCCCGACACTCAGCATGCGGCGTTTTGAACTGTTGCAATCCCGTTGTTAAAATATATACAAATATTTTTGCAATTATCAGTCATAAGGCCTGGCACTCAGCAAGGGGCATCAACTTTCTAACAACAATTTCTACCAAATTTGGATTTCTATATTACTTAAAGAATAAATCAATAGATAAGACATATAATTCAAATTACTTACATAAGAACGATTATCTTGTTATCGCTTGTCCGTTTTTGATGTTCTGTTTCAAAAATGATAATAATACCAAATTATCAAGCTGCTTTTATACATATTATTATTTATTTAAGAATTAACGACGCTTCTTGACTATAAGGTCCCTGCGTCGACCCTGCAGTGCATTCCTGCAGTGTGATTCGATCTCTGGGTCCCGTATTACCAAGCTAAGGTCAAATCCACTGCGCCACCACAGGACTTTATGCATATTATTATGTCAATGAACGAGTTTTCAAAATTCATTGCGCTTGCCTCATAAGTAGTATGATCTGAATTCAAATAAAAACACGTTTTTCACGTTGTGTCCATTTGACATTTAACTAGGATAAGCCTCGGGCGTGACTTCAGGAGTATTGTCCCTATCTTTCCAGCTCTCAGGTTGGAATAAATTATGTATACATAGGACTGCATACAGGAGTACTACTCACTTAGATAAAAAAAACTTCGGGACAAAAAAATCAAAAACAAATCTACAAATTATTTGATACTTTGCATAAGAAGCGTTCGGAAATTTATGAAAATTCAGGATTTCGGGGCCCAATGTCTACTCATTCGACCTGTAATGAAGACGACTATTTCTTTTTTCTTTTTTTTATTGTTAATGAGAATTTTTTTTATTGAGAGAGATGTGTCCTTAATGCAAATTGAATCATTACATGGCCAGATTTTTGGTAATCTGAAAACAATCATGTGTAGTTATTATCTGGGACAGGATTTTTTTCCAGATTGTTGTTAAAACAAGAGTCACTTTGTTTCTGACATCAAAGTGAGCATATTTTTTTTTTATTTTAATACTGGAAGCCTGAAGCAAGTATTTTGATAAGTATATGACGTTTGTTTCATGACTAGCGAATAGTATTAAGGCTTTCCAGAATACTTCTTTTATAAGAGAGGGAAGGTAAGTTCACTTCAAGTTTGTATTTAGGGAATAGGGCAGCAAACTTAATTTTAAAACGTTCTTAAAGCCAGACTAAAAAAACAGGAGATATTAGTGTCATATACTTCCGTGTTGAGAGGGGTGCTCAATTTCATCCGTCTCTTTTTATGACTTTTTTTCATAAACCAATAACATTGTTTCTTGCTCTGGATAGGAAATAAAGCCCCCCCTTTTAAAGATCGGTTTAACTAATAGTTTAAGCTAACTTTTGCTGAGCAACAAATGTAGAAATGCAAAGAAATACAGTTGCTGGATGGACAAAAAACTACCACATTTTATAACATGAACAGTTCTTTTGCGAGAAATATTAAACAAGTTAAAGGAACTAAATTTTCTTATTCACGACACTTTTACAAGTTAAATCTGTTTCCATGTGCCCGGGACAAGTATTTCTTTGAAAACGAATTTCAGATTATTTTGAAAAAGGATAGCTGCACGTTATTTATCGATGAGAATAGCAAAGTCATTAAATGAAGACATGTAGTCTTGATGGGACTTCAGCTTGTCTTTTCGTGAATCCAATAATCTATGCTATACCGGGACAGCTTTAGCGCTAAACAATTTTACAAATAGTTTATAATACGAAACACTTTTAAAATAGAGAAAAAATAATCTAAATATTAAATCTAACACGTCGTTGACTTTAGTACATACAAAATTTTACATTTCATGATACATATTTTCTAATAAAACGTGAAAATTTCCGAAAGAGTTTTAAAAAGATTTCTTTGCCGTGTTTTGTCTGAAAAGAGAAAACAGATTATTCTTTAAAAGGATTTCTAAGCATCTTTTGTTCACGGAGTATCAAACAGTTCGTGGTAACGAACCGTAGTAAGGAGCGACCCGGCTCAATAGTAACCAAAACTCTAAAAAAAGGAATTTTGTGAGCAATAGCTACATCAAAAGAATTGCGTTTTAATGCTGATTTTAAATGTATAAGTTTAATCAAGTTTAGTCTTACCCATCAAAAGTTACGAGCCTCAGAAAATTTGCCTTATTTTAGAAAATAGGGGGAAACACCACATAAATGTCATAGAATTTGAACGAAAATCACACCATCAGATTCAGCGTATCAGAGAACCATTCTGTAGAAGTTTCAAGCTCCTATCTACAAATAAGTACTGTTTTACTACCTATCTTACTGTTTTAAAAAGTAGAGTTGAGAGAAAGTGTCAAACTTTAGCGTGAAAAGAGGCGTTGAGGAGGGACCAGCCCCTTTCATATACGAAGTAATTTCTGTTCGTTTTAAGTTTTAATGTCGCTCCTTACTTTCAGTTAAAAGACTTGTTTTTTTATTATTTAATAACGCTCATTAAATGAAGACAAGCAGGTGACTGGGTTTATAGCTTAGATTTGTATTTTTGTGACTCCGATAGTCGTTTCTACTCGGCTTAGCATCAATACAGTATAAAATAAATTTTCAAAACAGCCCTCTTAAAATACAAAAAAAAACAAATATTAATGATAACACGCTAATGAATATAAAAATGCAACAAATATTAATGCTAACACGTCAATGAATAGAGCTTTAGTACAGAATTAGTTTTAAGTTTTGTGATAGAAGTCCTTAGCAAAACACAAAAAAATCGAAAAAGCCTGTAAAAGAGACCTCTTTATGGAAAAACTAGGTTGTTTCCATATGCCAAAACGTCGATTAAAATCGTATATTTTACAAAACTATTTTAAGAAGCTGTATTCCATTCCTTGAAAATGGCAGTGTGAGTACAGCTTCTTAAAGTTCCAAAAGAACTGGGTTCCAACTTCGCCAACGGTTCTTAACATATTAATGAGAAAAAGAGGGTATCTCCTCAGTGGAATTTTTTTACACGCTCCGAGAGAGCTAATCTGATCTTTGTTACTTAATATTATCTGTATATTCCTCAAGCCTTAGTTTGAACTGTTGAATTCTTTCGAAGCATCTTTTGTTGACGGAATATAACACTCATTAAATGAAGACAAGATAGAAGGTGCGTACTTTTCTTATATATAAATTTCAAAGGCGCTGTAAAACACTTTGAAATTTCCCCTTAAATGTGCTGTGTGTTTATTTGTGAGAATTCTTACAGATGGAGTCTAACTATTCCCTTTATTTTCTCTGCTTTGTTCTTTTTCTTAAATTCCATCTTGCGAAGAAGGTTGAAATAGATTATCATTATTATTGCAATTAAAGTTAATAATGCTTCACCTCTATCTCCGTCTTTCCACAAGCATTTTGAACATGAAAGAATTCGCTTACACATAATTCGGTTGCAAGTCACGTAATCAAAATCATCGATTTTTAGTTTCAGCAAAGAAGCTAAACATTCTAAGGCAAACTTTATACATTCTGCGAAAATCTAGATGAAAACTTTCACTAAGTTCCTTTTCCACAATATTAAAAAGGTTGTCGTATTTCGAGCCAATATTAACAGGAGAATTAGCAGCATTATCGTATTGCTTTATTGGACGGGTAATGCGCATGTCGTTATTCAAAGAGCTTTATGTGACACTCTTGCAAACTGAAATCCATAGCATCATATAAACTAAACACGCTTCATCTATTGGTTCTATGAGTTTTCCAGTATTTTGTTCTGAAAATTTGAGAATCTTTTTCGAAACATATCTTTCGTCACTCGTAGAAAAAGTTAGAAAGAAGATTTGCCAGCAAAATTTTCATCTTACTTTTGAGGCTTGAAAAAACTTGCTTTATGTAAACGTCAGGTGCTGATAACCGTCGAAAGTCCGGAGGGTGGTTTTTTTCTCTCCAGTAATCATTACTATATGTGAAAAAACGACTTTCAAATTATTGGAGCAAGATGATTAATTTTCTTTTTTTTTACGCTTTCTTTTTGTATTCAAAGCTTCTTAATTAGCATGAACTACACTACCATTATTTTAAAGAGACAAGACTCGTTAAACTACACATATGCCACTATGGTATTCACAATATCATGTTCAGTCTCTACTTTTCAATCCTGGCAATGTCATAGAGGCAAGGAAATGCCCAGGATTTTCGTGGAATAGGGGGTATTTTTGTGGGGAGGGGAGCTACAAAAAATTGAAAAACCCATCAAAAAATTGTTTATTTCCATCTTTGTTACTCTTTTGTGAGTCAGATAAATATTGGGGAGGAGGAGAAGATTCAAACCTGTTAGCCCCTCTCACTCAGATACAGCCTTGGTCTAAGGCTCCGTTTTAGTTTGAACAGTGGCTTATCTTCATTGGTGATTGACGGATATTATGGATCCTTTACTTTGGAGCAATAACCCAAACAGGGTTAACAACACTAATAACGCTAAAATAGGACACCGTCCTATTGCTCTTCTTCTTAGACTGGCAGATATACCCTGTTACAGGTTTAGAAACACTCTTGGTTCTAAATGGAAATAGGGAGTGGCGTCTTCTATTCTTCTTATGCCTACTAAAAAGGATATTGACAAAAGAAAGAAAGGAGTGGCCTTTTCTAACCATCTTACGTATGAATTAAGGCAAATCAGGATCTCCTACCATGCTTTGCGCATAAGCTTCTTAAGAGTAAATTCCTTACTACTCTTATTACACAATTAAAACGGATCCTAGCTGTGACAGTAGCAAGACCTAGCAATGAGTGTGTCATATCATAAATAGCGTCTTTAATTTTGAAGGTAATATCTGTGTACGCCTAATCTCGTGCATGACAGTGCCATAGCTATTAACAGGCAAATAAACACAATATTATTAACAGGCTAGTAACTGTTATAAATATAAAAAGCAGTATTTATTTAACGTTATAATGAAGCCATATAAGAAAGATGCTATTGTATAAAATAAGATGCATATGGACTGCTCACAATTTCCTCTAATTTTACCCAAACAAAGATTTTGGGGCTGGACGACCGTAAAGATGAATCCATGAGGGAGGAAAGACCCATTCACTTTTCTTCTAAAAGAACAAAATTATTTTCAGTGAAATCAATAATTATATATGCAGTACATAAATAAAAGACTAGATAAGAGATGAAGTAGGTAAGCTATACAGGCCACAAAATATTTCAACAGATTAAAAAAAAAAAAATGTTTTTTTTCATGATTGATTTACAATTTTGCCAGAGAAATTCAACCGATGTAATTATAAACCAACAAACTCAGCACAATAAAGCCTAGCAAAATTCTGCTGCTGCAAAACCTCCACCCATAGAGGAACAAAATGACGAAATTCGCTAAAAAAAAAAAAACTCAAGTCGTGCCAGATCTAACGCGGTAAAACTCAACGGACATGAACTTCAACCGAATAACGCTAAAAACACAAAATGATTTGCTTCTAAGTTAAACCTAATTCCTTTGATTTAGGTGAAAACTAAATGATTTGAACTTGACTTTATAAGATTTTTTTAGACAAGTGGCGACCTTACTCAGAAGGAATCCTCATTCGTAGGAACAGTAGGGACACTGAAGCCAGTTCTGGCTTCAAGAGCATGCGTAAATTTCACGACTTTGCAAGGATAGAGTCGGATCAATATGTTTAGAAGATACGGGGAACGCAACTTCTGAGTCTCAAGTTTCCTAACTTTCCTTTCTACCGCACTTTCTACTTTTGACAATACTGAATTTTTGTCTTTTTTTTCAAAATGGATTTGAAATTTTACCTGCAAAATTTAACGGATTCAATAATTTGCAAACAATGAGCAATCAGTGCAACATAAAACCAAGCGAAAATCAGCCATTACACGATCTTAGCCCATTCACGATCAAATGACAAAATTTGACAAAGAAAAACTCGAGTTCTATTAAATCCAACGCGGTAGAGCTCAACTGATACAAAATTCAACCGAGTAAATCTAAAAACACAACATGGTCTGTTTGAAACTAGACTAGCTTACCTATGGCCTTAGACTAACTAACCTACGGCCTTGATCGTAGGAATAGCCGAAGCGTTTCAACTAGTTCCTACTTAAAGAGCTTTTAGAAATTCAAGGGCTTGCAAGGTTAAAATCCAACATATAGGTTTTAAAAACGTGGTGGCATCCTCTTTCTTCCTTAGAGTAATTTCTACATTTTCTAATTTTTATTGGCCCTCTTTACTACTATTGGTTTGTCTTTTGTTTTTTCAAAAACACATTTACAGATTTTGTCTTTGGAAGCACCTTCGCTCAGCAGTAAGAAGTCGAGGGGAGAGCCATCTATAAGATCACTTGATATAAAATTCTGGAAAATATTCATTATTTTCTATGAATTACATCTGAAGGACCTTTCACTCTGTGTTACCAAGTGAAGGCCCACAAGTGACTACTAAATTGTATGGTCTGGCTCCAATTAAGAAAAATGTAGATGTAGCTTTGAAACTGAGCTCATCTATTTTTACTAAGCTTTATTACTTAGTGCATAGACTAGAAATGCTTAATTATAACCTATCCTCTTAGTTATAACCCCAACCTCCAAAAATAGAGAAATTACAAGACCTCCAAAAACAGAGAAACTATGAGGTTTTGCTTACAATATCCCTAAGACCTAAGGATACGTCAACAATATACTGAATAGATAGCGCATTATAGACCTCGGTTATAAAAACATTAATTATGACTTTTATCGCCGGTAAAAAATAAAAATCTCCGTACTTAATCATATGAGAAATTTCAAAATACTGCTGTTAGGCAATGTACACTTAAGGTTAACTCATAGTTTTCTACGGCGGGACGACCTCAGTCGGTTGAAAATCCAGCCGGATTCTAACAGGAGTCAAAATTAAATTCAGTAGCTAGCTTTCACAACAAATTGTTTTCTAGTTTTCTTCATCTCAAATAGTATTTAGCTCCCTTCTCTTTGGATCAAAGTGAAAAATTCCTTTCTTCGGTCGAATACATTGCATTCAAAATGAGTTAAAGCTTGGATAAAATAAAAAGTTTTGTTATCAAAATGGCTTCCACAAGCAAATAGTGCCAGAACTACACGTAAAACAAAATAAAATGAAATGAAAAAACGTTTATTTACCTTTTTTAGATAGGTACTCTAAGTCTGATCTTCCTTTAGATACGTATCAAAAGAAATTTTCGTAAAGTTTTATCATAAAAATGCACTTTTTGTAAATTTAACTTATTTTATCTTCAATGTCTAAACTCTGGAGCAGTTTATTATCACAAAACGTCTTGAAAAATTCACTAATCAATTCAAGCCTAATTAATCAAGCGCTAATTAATTCAATTCATTTTTACATCTGCAAAGGATGCTGGGTAATTGTTTCTGGTTCAGCTCTTGTGATGAGTTTGAAGTGAACAGCAAGATATGTTTTATTTTATATCTTTGACTCTTTAATTAACCTAGGTAGAGTCGGAAGCCTAGAGCGAGGCTGAAATAAGATTAGCTTGGTATAGGAAGAGAATCCTATACTAGGCAAGAGATCTTTCCCCGAGGGAAAAGAAGAAAATTGGCTTATGGCGCCTGGAGCCAAATAGTTTGGCACTTTTATACCACTGGCGAAGTACACTTGTCAGAACCCTGACGGTTGTAGAAAACGCCAAAGACGGGACGCGGGGAAATCCGTGGCGCGTGGTGACCCTAGAGGTGTATCGCCAGGTTACTCTGGCGACAAAGGGGGTTTAGGCCAAGCCTAATTAAATATAAAAATTAGAGAAAATTACAAAAATCGGCCGTTTTTCCTAGACAAATTACAATAGTCAATTGTAAAATTTTGAGGATAAAAAGAAATAACGTGGAATTAATTGAGTTTTGAGTTTATACTGGGGGAGTCTCTCCGTATTTAAAAGTATTATAGGTTGTAAGAACGGACAAGACAAAGTGAAAGCTGGAGTATTATTTGAGTGAATTAGCAGATTTAGAGATAACAAAAGAGATAACTTCAGCAAATTATAAGATTGATTATTCAGCAGGTCAAAAATGTATGTCTATATTTATAAATTAACATTTATATAAGATTAAGAATATAGAGTCTTATATTTATATAAGATCATTGAACACGAAAACTTCGGAAAATTTGTCAGTTCTGTGCGCACATTTGATAAGGAAGGTGAGAGGCACCTGTCCTATTTGATAGTCGGCCTGAGTGGAGATAACATTTGGAGTACCAGTATGAAAGTTGGATACGTTGTCTGTTTTGCAGGATAGTTTTCCCTATTTGAGTTTTAGTCCAGCTAATCCATTAGTAGAATATTGGCGCATTTGTTCACTTTACTTTTCCCGTCCAATCCCTGTTATTTCACTTTTTGGAGACATATTTCCCTGGTGTAAAATTTGTTTGCTGTGAATTCAGCTGTTATTCTCTAATTAAGTCTAGATATTCCGGCTGTTTGAGGAATTGTTGAATATCATTACGCGGCACTAATAATTCACAACTGTAACTGCGTGTCATAATTTTTGCGTGTCGGGCTTACCACGTTTGACCAATTAATTAAGAGATAATAAAATTGGGAAGGAGTAAACCCTTGAAAATGAGAGGGTATGAAGTAGGCAAGGAAGCTATAATACATGAAAAAAACAAGACAAGTTTACCTTTCAGATGCCATGCAAAATGAAGGAGAGTTGCCGATCAGAAATAGTACACATAAGGAACGAAGAAATATGGAACGGATGGACACAGAAAATGAATTCAGAGTATATGACAACAGAGAGAATCAAAATAAACTGAGTAGCAGGAGTAGTGTGGGCTCAATGTCTAGCAAGGGGTCACAAAAAAAGCAATAAAGTACATCTTACGCAAATGCTGAATTTCTTAATGCAAAAAGAAGAGACTAGAGAGCAGAAAGAGGATGCTGAAAGAATACCCAGGGAACGTAAGGAGAAGGCTGAAAGAATAGCTAGAGAGGCAAATTAAGAGAGAGATCGCCAAGAATTTAGATGAACCACGATAGGTATAATTAAAGCCCACTGGGGCACAAAGAGGTGGACGAACCCATAAAACAAAATGGGAGGCTAAGCCACCTTGTCTAAAAAACGAAACGCTTGATACTCCGGTTCGAAATGCTGGTAATCCGTAAAAATGGGATGCGAAAGTGAAGAGGTCATGTAATGTTGAAAATAAGGACATGTAAAGTGATTTTTCGGAAGAATGTTTAGAAATTTACAAACTTTAAAGTTTGTTAATTAACAAACTTTTTTGAACTAACAAACTTTAAACTAACGACAAGTACATACCACAATGAAGCACCAATTGTACCCAAAAAAATGAGAATAAATTGATCGTACATGCTTTTCCTTTTAAAGTTAGAGAATTTCAGTATAGTATGAAAAACCAAATGACAGAATTCAATTCCAATTTGATTACGAACTATTGTTTTTGCGGTAAAAGTAAAATTAAACTAAAAGAGAGGAAAAAGACGCAAAGCGAAACTACACTTTAAGAATACAATGTTCGTTTAGCGACGAGTTGATTCCTATTACGACAAAAGAAAAGAAAGATAAAAAGGAGAAAAGAAATAACAAACGGAACTGCAATAAAGAAATGCAGTCAAAGATGATGGAAATTCGAGTTCAATTCAGATTTGATGATGATTAATTTTGCACGATCGACAAAGTTGAGAAAAGTAAAAAAGAAATGAGAAAACAGACTAAATTTACGAATTTAGTCTGCAAGGGCGGAAAACAAAAAATAGGAGAATTACAAAATTACTAAAAGATAAAGAGCTCAGGGGGATGGGGGAAAGTGGTAACAGACACAGAGGAAAAATTACAAAACTACAGTAAGACGAAAAAGCTTAGGAGGGAGGAGAAGGCCCATGACATATAAAAAAAACTACAAATAATCATAAAATAAAATTGAAAGGACTAGAACGGGTCAAAGAAAGATTGGGAGGTACTGAATTTTGGGGTTGGATTGAAGAAATTTGAAAAGAAATCTGAGACTAGTCTGATCAACTAGAAGTTTTGATGTTTTATGAGGGAGAGGAATCCCTTGGAGAAGATCCCCTGCGGGAAGCCGTAAAAGACTGCCATTTTCCTCAACGCACAACTGGTGGGCAAGTTGTGATTCCTTTATTGAGGCCTTGCCTTTCTAGTCTTCAGTTGATATCGCCGTTTGTTCTTCATACAACTGTCTTAGGGGATGGGACCCAGAAAAAAGTGATTCATGGTTTGCTCAGATTTGTACTTCATCGTGAACCCCTATCGTTTTGACTGGCCTTTGTATTTTCGACCATACATGATTTCAAGTTATGCCAATGGGCAATTCAAGTTTTAATTGAGATGTGGTGTTGTTTCCACCGATGGAGATGAGGAGGCTGGTTGAGCTAATTTTTCTTGATGACTGGCATCACCAAAAGTGCCCGGACCTGATTTTACACTTCTCCTAAATGTAAATTTGGCAAGAATGACCAATTTTCTTTAAATTTAATCGTGCTCAGCACGATTAAGTTCCACAAATCTCGTGGATTCTCACTTCTCAGAAATCCCAAACTATGAAGCGAGTTTTACAAACAATAGCTTTGACTGGTTTGAAAGATATAACGAATGGCAATGGAACTAAGCCAAGGGGATGGTATAGTCATGTATTTATAAGCAAACGTGTATCTGCAGTGGAGAGGTACAAAAGAAGATGAGAAGATAAATAAGTTTAGTGATTTTGAAGTTGGTGTTATATGTTTTGTATTTTTACGCTCTGACCAATGGCGTGGTGGCGGTCATTTCTCTTAGGAGGGAGGAGTTGGAACCTTTGGCTCTATACTATAAAAATGTTCTCTTTGTAAATTTAGCTTATTTTGTCTTCAATGTTTAATCAATCTCCAAACAATACTGGGTAATTTCAATTTCGGCTCAGCCATTCAATCAGAGGTCCAGAGGGGCACGCGCGAAGGTGCGTCTCAAAGTGTCTCGATTAATTGTAAGAGTTTTTGTGTTTCAGTTCTTGTGATGAATTTAAAGTGAATAGTAGGATATGTTTTATTTTATTCATTTGACTCTTTAATTAGCCTAGATAGGATCTGAAACCTAGAGAGAGGTTGAGATAAGTGTAGTTTGGTATACGAAGAGACTTCTGACTAAGCAAAAGATCTTTCCCCGAGGGAAAGAAAGAGAATTGGCAGTTTAATGCTTATAGTTCCTGGCGCTAAATAGTCTGGAGCTTTAATATCACGAGGAAATACACTTGTCAGAACCCTGACGGTTGTGAAAATAGCCAGAAACGGGACACCTAGAGATCCGAGGCGGTTCATGACCCCCTGAGATACCGCCAGGTCACTCTGGTAACATTAGAGATCTCCCAATACTGAGAGAGAAGGAGTAGAGCCCCCCTTCCAGCCTACATGTTGCTTATAGTAGCGTCACTAGGTTACCTTCACCATTTTGCGTTCGCTTTGCCAAAATTCACTATCTTCTCTCAGGCCTTATGTCAAACAAAGTAGAGCTACAAGACGTATATCATAAAGCAGCTTACCGTGGTAACTGAGATTTTCCGGATGAAATATCGTAACAGCCCTATATTTACGTCACTGGGTCACTCGCCATTTGACCATCCCTTTGCCAAAACTCGCCGTCTTTTGTCAGGCCTTATGTCAAAAGAAAGTAGGGCTGAAAGCCGTCCTTCATGACGTGACTTACCATTGCAACTAAAATTCCCTGAATGAAAGGCTAGAATAGTCCTATAGTGACGTCAGTCGATTACTACACCATTTCACCGTCATTTAGCCAAAATTAACCATCTTCTGTCTAGATTTATATCAAAAGAAAGTAGAGCTACAAGACTCAGTACAACTAAGAAGTCACAAGACCCAGTCCAATCGTCTTTTATATCTAATTAAGGGAGCTCCACTGGTTCCTGTTTTATTTATATAGTTAAGAATAAGTCTCTTTTTATAGAATATATAGCTTATTGAAAAACGAGGTAAAAAGACTTACCGATGAAATCTGCAGTGCTTCCGAAAATTTATCAATGACCAACAAAGCGTCTGGTATATTATTCCCTTCGGATGTAAAAGAGAGAATGGCACTCATTGGCATCCGTATTTCATTACTTAACAGAAAAATTGCAAATTTAATTCAGGTTTTCTTAGAATTAACAATCATCCATTTAAATAAAAATTGTTCAAAGTCTACCTTCCTATTAAAAGAAAAAGGTGATGAAGCCTTAAAAAATAGTACAACTTCTAGATTCTTATACAACTTTTGAGTATTTTCTTTTTGTAACAAGTTTCTTCCTTCTTTTTTCCGTGAATCAAAGGAAAAACATTCAATCACTAGAAAGGAAAGCAAAACTGATTAAGAGACGGATCAGAAGAAACAAAACATTCTCAGAACAAATTACTTAAAATAAACCACTCAACAGGAAATCATTCCATGGTTAGTCTAATTGCTCATTTTTCAATTTCTTATCCTCTCATTTAATCCTTCCATTTTAATATTCCATCAAATGCCCAATTCATTCATACAAAACACTATAGGACTTTAAATCTAAAGCTTTCCTACGTTTCTCACTCTAACAACGTTCCTGAAACTAGTAGCACCTGTGATCAGAAACACCAGTGTCAATTACAAAAATTTCAGGGGCAGAGGAGTATCAAGGTATTTTTTTACAGAGAGAAAACCGTCTGAAATTGCCAAAAACTTCGTTTAAAAGATTAAGCGATTGCAAAATCTTCTCAGGCAATCCTTCAAACTTTCCTTGAGTGGGCTCCTCCTATCCAGAGACTTGCAAGTTCGAAACTAATGAATGCATTTTGAACTAATCATTAGCCTGGTACGGTAGACCCAAAATAATCTATGTGACTAGCTGATGAGCACCTATGCCTTTGAAATCCATTTGTTTTTTCCGCTACGGGAAAACTTCAGATATGGTGGGGAATGTTTATTAGAATTGGAAGCAGAATATTTTGGAAGCGTCAAATTTACTTCTCTGTGTAAGATTAGGTAGAAGGTGCTGCTTCGTTACAATCTGTTCTTCCAGCCACGAGTACATTCACCATCAGTGGATTTTTTTAAGATTCCAGCGAAATTTTTATTAAAAGATACGGGCAGTCATCAAATGGTTAGCCCAATCCCTCCATTCTCTCACTTCATTCTCCCATTCCAGTAAATCCCGTATTCATTCGTACAACGATAGCATGGCTTTAAATCTAAAAGCTTTCCTCATTTGTTACTCTAACAATGCTCCTGGAGCTTGTAATAGCAATGATCGCTGACATTGATGTCAATCAGGATTGCCAACTTCCACACTTTCTTAGTTTTTACACTCTTTTTTTACCTAATTGCCCTCTTCCCCTCCACGGACGGAAATCACACTTTTTTGCAAATTTTTAATTAAAATCCCTCTTCTTTGCACTCTTTTACGAAAAGGTGATAGAAAAAGTACTAAGGAAATAAAAACTTCCAATTAAATAATTTGAGTGCAAAAGATACAACTGCTGAGCCGGTATAATCTCTGTTATCTCTTCCTGTGCTGACTAACTTTTACTGACTAACTTTAAATTTTACTTTAATTTTTACTTTAATTTTAGTTTACTACTTTACTTTAATTTTTATGACTAATACGGTAGTGCGTGACTATGCACATTAAGGTGGCATCAAGATCTACGTTTGCGTTTGAAATTTGAATTGGCGTTTAGACTCTGGTGAGTCTAAACACCATTTGTGGAGTCAGTACTTGGTGTGTTTGTTTAGGAGAGTCATTCTGCAAAAACGATATTCAATCAATAAATTTAACTATTCAAAAACCCTTTAATCATCCCTTTGTGACCAAAGTGGAGAGACAAGTTCAAATTGGGAGGGGGTGCAAAACTAGGGAGGAGGAGGAATGTTTCAAAAGTCAAGCTTCCACTTTGTACCCTCAAAACATGCAAAGTCAACTTTTGTCAACAAGAAACGATATTTCTACCTTTCCTCTATAGCGTAACAACGACGAATGGGCTATTTGCATGATTTGTAGCGCTCCTCCAGCGCTTCCCCCTGTCCTCCAGTCACCTTTCCAACATTTCCAACAACCATTGAAGAAAAAGGCAAATAGATACAAGGAAAAGGCAAATTAACGATTGGAAACGTGGAGAGTGGAAATCCGGATTTAACAAAATAAGTCAAAAGCTGTTTGGCGCAACCAATCTTCTTCGAAATCAAAAAGTGAGCATGCAGTAAGGTGATGGAGAAGCCGCGGCAAAAACAAACTTTTTCAACATCTACTCTAGGATTTATTAAACCCTGCAAAGACGTTAAGCCTACACACCAAAGTGCAAATCGCCCACATCGGCTTGTGATAGCAATCTTGGAAAGCAGTTGAGTTAGGTGAACGACACTTTCAGAAATGAATCCATGGCCAAAAATAAAGCCTGGGAAGTTATTTATGAGTCATTATGTCTACCTTCTTTTTATTCCTTAGGCTAAGACGATTGCATAAATCACAGGTTTTTGCAGAGGGTGAAAGTCAAGCATATTTTCTATACAGGTATGAACTTGTATTAATGCAGAAAAAAACTGTTTTACTTAACTTTTCAGTTTCAATCTTCTTTTCATTTGCTTTAGTTTCTGAAAATGCAATTCCTGTTATTTCAGTAGAATTTTAAGCCACTTCAAGGGTTTTCCTTAAACAAAAGATTGATCAGAACAGTGAGAGGGGCTGCATACCAATTTGACCTGCACTTTTTATGAGCTCATAAGTGAACACGCTCTGTCCATGGGCGCGCAAGTGCGACATTTATGAACAGATTTTAGAATAATCGTTGGCCCGGTGCAGTAGTTCCAAAATAAGGTACGTGTCTTGCTGATGAGCATCTATATCTTTACAATCTTTGAAGAGCTTTTCCGCCACTGGAAAACGTCAGTTATTGTGGGTCAGGTTTATTACACTTTAGAGTTATTATTTTGGAGGCATCACATTTACTTTCCTTTATTAGGTTATTCATAGGTCACTATACTCAATACAATCTCTTCTACCCGATCGCAAATATATTCATCATCAGCGAATTTTTCTCAAATATAAAGCAAAATTTATAGGAAAAACAACGAGTTTTTTAGCATTTCAGAATCAGCATGCCATGTTCAAGCATTTCAGACGCACATTACTTCTATTGAGCTGCAGAAGCAGGCGACAAAAAATGAATGAAAATGGAATTGCATGAGAAAGTAGGCCTAATCCTAGTTTTCGTTGTCACTATTGTATATCACTAGGTAATCAATTCCACTTTCTATTCAGTCTCTTCTTCTTTATTGTTTACGACGAACTCTTTGTTTTAGATCTTTTTAATTTACATTTAAGTTTATCCAATGTAATTTGCTGGTGGATGGTAGAAATCGTATGTGTTTAGCACACAAGACATGGGACATTACCCCATTTCAAAACCAAGCTTGTTCAACATTTCATGAACACAAGCTGACTAGAAAATGTCTTCCTCATTTGAGAATCTATATTTTATTTTCTTTGAAAATGGACACCATAAGTGAGCCGACATTAACGAACTGACAAAACAGTTTATTTCTTTTTTTAGGGCTTGCGCTTTTGTTCCGTTTGCAGATGTGATAGGAGTGCCACTGACATTTCGATAACATCCCAAGATTCTACTACTACTATTACTAACAACCGATACAGCACCAAGCCATCTAAGCCCAACACAGCTACGCACGCTCCTCCCCCATCCCAGTCTATTCAACGCCTCCCTCTTTGCAACCCCATGATGTTCGAATTTCCCTTGAATCTTTCCTTACGACCTCCTCCCACCCCTTCCCTGACTGCCTGCTTTTCACTTGGCCCTTGATGGTTGGCCGACACGTATGATCTTTGACAATCTATCATACTTCATCCGCAGAACTTATCCTAATCGTCTCAACCTCTTCTCGCTATAGTCCAATGAGGTGGGATTGAAACATATTTTTCGAACAGCTTACTATTTGAAATTAGGTCAATGAGGCAGGTACCAAAAACAATCCGTAGAAAATTTCTCTGAAAAACACCAATATAATCCTCCTCCGTCTTTCGGAGAACCCACGCTTCAGAACCATGTTTGCCTATTGTCTTTACTGTAGCTTCCAATATTCTAATCTTGGTTTACTGAGTTTTCTTCCTACTCTTCCAAACTTTTTCTACTGTAAAAAAACACCCTGACCTTTGGCTACTCTACTTTTAATATCTTACTATACCAACCGTATTTACTAACAATACTACCTAAGTAAGTGAAGCAGTCCACTTGATCAATATTCTCGGTACCTAGCATTACCTCTTCAACATCATTTATTCCCAGTTTTACCAACTTAAGTTTTCTTAATATTAATTCTGAAATCCCTTGTTTGACTTGTTTGACTATATACTCGCAAAACCTCCAAAAATACATTTATTTTGCTTACATTATCGTCTAGGATCTCAAATCATCAGCATAATCTAAGTCTAGGAGAATTTTACTTCCCCATTTGATTTCTTGCTCTCCCATAGCCTTTGTATTTGCTCATTAGGACAAAGTCCATCAAAATGATCCATAGAAATGGGGATAGAACTCAACCCTGCTTAACTCATGATTCAGTACGAAACCACCTACTAACCTCATTTCCTACCATAACCGCAGCAGTATAATTCTGGTACATAGCGTTGATAACTTTAATGTACTTATTTGGCACACTATTCAAGAATGGGACCTTCCCTAAAGATCCTCTACTACCAGAACAAATACTTGCTCATAATCTATAACACCGAGGACTATAAGAGCCTCATGACTCAGGCGCTTCTCAATTGTAAATCTAAGAGTGGAAATTTGGTCGATACATTCTCTCCCCCTCCCTAAAACTCTACTGTTTTTTCTCTTAAAACTTTATCTACAGCATCTCCAAGTCTAAAAAGTACCACCATACTAAGTAATTTGCTTCCTACAGAAACCAATATATTGCCTCTTTAATTACCACACACACTCATCACTTTTCTTAAAGAGGGTTTAATTAAAGTTTTACTCAAATCGCTTGGTACTTCCCCTTTTTCAAAAATTAGATTAATAATCTTCAATAATTTGTCACTAATTTCACAATCACACTTGTGAGCAATCCCAAGGTTTGAAAAATAAGAAATGAATTCACTAATTAAATCTTAAAAAAAGTTATCTAACTAAAAAAAATTAATTCCAAAAAACGAATTAAAAATTGAACGCAAAAAAAACTTTAAAAAAACATGAAAAATTACGAGGGGATAGGGGGGTTCAGACCCCCCCTGGATATGGTCTTTCTATCAGATGTTATTTTCAAGCAAAAGGAAACGTCAAACGTCAAAGAGATGCAGTTAGAGTTCATTCTTTTCCAAACTTTGCAACTGTTAAAGGCACTATTCGATATAGTATGCTAATATACAATTTCTTCCTTTGAATAAAAAAATTAAGCAGGGATTATAAGAGAATGAGACTGGGAGAGACAGAATATGGAGATGGATAGAGGCAAAATAGGAGGTGGAGGAGACAAAGTAGAACAGAAAGAGGAAAAATTGAACGTGGCATTGCTAAGGTGTTTGATAGTTAAAACCTTTCCGTCAAGTGGGGATTCCTATGATGTTTATTTTATCAAAGCATTTACAATTTGATAAATGCTCCTTTTGTTTACGCATTTTTACATCTATCTTTTTACATTATTACACATTCAACACTGACAAGGTTACCAATATATTGGCTTTAATTTTTTTTAACTTTTGCTAATTTCTAATAGTTACAATTAAAGAAGTACGGATTTGCAGACTTGAAGAGCAGAAACGCTTAAGTATTTTTTTCTTTTTTTTCTTTTTTGCAGAACTGCTTAATTAATAGCCAGTTTAATAGCTTTCAAAAAAAAAACTTCAAGCTCTTTGCGATGCATGAAGCGGAGCAAAAGCTACAATTTAAGGTATGTTGATGAACCGGTTTTAGTATATTATTCTAGACTTATGAAATCTATCCTGCCAATCAGGAGATTCTTTACAACTCTGCAAAGACAGTATTTCCACCCAAGTCGCTCTTTTATGCCTCTCTTCGGTTTGACTGTGTGGTAACAATATATTTTTGTGAGGGAATTCCGTAACCTTGGTTTCATTAAGAAAGCATTTCCTTCATAATACTCATATTCGCCATGCTTTGAAGTCAGTTGTGTCGCAGCTAACATGTTGATTCCGAGGTTGTTTTAAAGATGATTAAAAAATCTCTTCTTCTGATAGTACAAATATTTTTGGAATGTCTTTGGTTTCCAAAGACAGGTGTACCTCTCAAGGTCTACTCATTCTTAAACACTGCGTATAATAGCCTTCTACGTTCTCGTATAAGCTGCTTTGCTAAGCTTTTAGCGTGTCTCCGTTTCGTCAGCTCCTCGTGTCTTCCTACATATTAAAAAAAAGTTGCAAGTACGCACCCTGCGTAATGTACAAATGTTTCTGTACAATAATGTACAAATGTGCAAAAAAATGTACAAATGTTCAAAATGTACAAATGTACAAAAAAATCTGTACGTAATGTACAAATATTTCGTAATGTACCAAATGCGAGTGCAAGGATATGGGCGAAATAAAACGGTGAGTACACCGATGTGGTTAATCCAGGTTAATTTTTCTTAGTTTTAAAAGAGGCCAATTTTAGACAAAAAACTTCTTGTACATAAAGTCCCTGGGATTATGTTAACTATAATAGATAATAGCTAATCTCTTCATAGGATTGTTTAAAATCCTATGTTTAAAAAAAAAACAAAATTTAATTTATTGGGAAAATATACAGAGGCAGTATGCAGAGAAGAGACAACATGATGGTATCCTTTATATCATAAAAGTTTTTATATTGTTAAAATGTTTAAAAGAAAAAAAAAACTATTTATATGTAAATCAATTATTTTTACAAACATCCAGTAGAATATTTCGTCACTCCCTCCCCCATTCTTAAAACAAGAATGGGAACACCCCAAAAAATATTGATACAGTTTAATTACCTTGCTTGATAGACAGCTTTACAAATTCCGCCAAAAGGAATCGAGATTGAATCTCCTCCTTCGATATTTTCATTTCGATTAACTTCGAGTATGTACTTTGGCAGTGGTTCAAATTTAATCCAATTTTCTGACCTAAAAGACCATTTCTGACTTAAAGTTCTGGCACAGTAAGTAGATAAAGTGTTGCAAAACTTTGAAACTAGCTCCTTTGCAACTTCAGTACAAAGCAAATCTCTATTAATAAAATGAAGGTAGAACCACCCCGAGATAGTTTAAATAGAATTATAAACACCACATAAACATGGAAACACCATAGAAACAAAGGACAGACGCCTATGTTTAACAGCTCACATTTGATAAGCAAACGGTTTCACTCTTGTTTTTCTACAGAATCTGATAGCAGATGATGAGGATTGCGATAATCTCATTTACATAAAATCTAAATTAAGTTTCGTATATATATATATATATATATATATATATATATATATATATATATATATATATATATATATATATATATATATATATATATATATATATATATATATATATATATATATATATATATATATATATATATATATATATATATATACCGCCAGAAACTACTAGAGCCTTATAGTACATCAAATTAAACAAAACATGTTTCTTCAACCGAAAGTAAGAATCAGTATTAAAACTCAAAACGAACAGAAATTACTCCGTATATGGAGGGATTGCCCCCTCCACAATACCTAAATGTTCACACTAAAGTTTTGGTACCTTTAAAAAGCTTTCTATTCCAATTTAAAGGCCTTGCGTTTCAGGAGCTGTTCTTAAAAATTTGGAAAAAAACACTTAAACTTAGCGTAAAGAGCCCTGTATTGAGGAGGCCTCCCCTCTCCGTGGAAATTTACTCCCATGTAAAGAAAAAACACGCACAGACATCCCTTAAAATTCCTTGTGAGCAATTCTATCCTCACTGAAGATCCCCCTCTGTAAAATTTCTTGGAGAAGACTCAACCCGAAAAATTCTCCATAGCATGCTTTAATTTGGAAAGGATTAAGTTCTAACCGTTTTTCAAATCACTCTGGAAATCCCCATTCCGCTAAAATTATTTCCCGGAAATCCAGACACGCTGAACATTTCCCTTGGACGATTCACCCGGAACATGTCTAAATGCAAAATTGAGAAGGCAAAGAGAAAGTAAGATAAATAAAAATAATTTCGTCTAGGAGGCATTCTATCAAGTCCCCAAAGAGTAAAATTTCCCCTGGAAACTTCACCCCCGGAAATTGCCCTTCAAACGGAAATTTATTCTCATGGAAACCTAATCCCAGCACAAAATCCACCCCCAAATGTCTATATCCCCCTTCCCCTGTACTTCCCATAAGAAATAGAGGAGGATGGGGTTGGTTCGGACAGAAATTTTGGGTTGGTTGTGGCTTCTACTTCAGTGCCTTTTTTAGTTCTTGGCTGGAACAGAAGAGAATGTGTTGATGCTTCGTTGGAAATTCTTGCAGATTTTTATCTCCCGTCTTTTAGAACTAAGCTCAAATTATTAATGTTTCACAAATTTCCAACCCCATCGTGTAGGGTGAGTTTGGACTATATGGGGGTGGGTTCGGACAGCACTTAATTCTCAATAAAATGCAATGTACTTAAAAGTTCGGATACAGAGAAATCTTAAAATCAAACAATATGTACACAATTGGATCCTCTTTATCTCAAGTTGTAGCAGCAGAGGTCGTAATGGAAAGTGAGACCTCGCTTTGTCCGCTCTGTCTTGCCGGTAGCAGCAGGCGATGGAAGGGCAAGAACAATGTCATCTGAAAACACAAATGCTTTGTCCTTGATATCTGGAAAGACAAACCGTGCTCCATTTCTGCGCAGGAAAGAGAATTCCATGTCACTTCCACTTTTTCCTTTGATTTGGGAAGCACAGAAAAAACCACACTTCTTTGACTTTCTCAGCTCGAAATTCACAAGAACAAAGCTTTCAACTTGAGCATTTTCTATGTCAAAAGACTAAGTCAAAGTCCTCTACAAGCTCTCCGCAGTGAAGAGACTCGTGCTTCACGAATCATTCAAGGCAGCCAAGCCGGAATAAGGCTCCGCTCCGTCGTTTTCGCCATCATCACTACGGGTCATACTGTTTTTGCGTTTCTTCGCAGATTGCTTTGGTGGTCTGATCTTTTTCTGCATTTTAGCTGTAATCTCTTCCTTTTCAGGTGTGTCTGTTAAAATGCGAGTCATGCCTCGATTCCGTTTCCCGCGACCCGAACTAGAGCTAGTTTCAACTCGGGGAAGGGTCTAACTTCTTCCGGAGACCTAATCATGGAAGAAGCTGGTGAGGGTCTGGACTCGGAGTCAGCCTACGACAGAAGAGTTGGCGAAACGGTTGTTTGATCTAGGAGCCTGTCTTTCACTAGCGACGGTACAAAAGCTCCCTCGGGAAATATGTCACGATTGAAATGGAAGATCCCAGTGGCTCGGAACGCAGATACAATGTTCGTCGCACTATCTAGGAAGAGAGCTCTGCTGAGCGATGCTACTTCGTAAATCGAAATACGCTGGCAGGGATATAACTGTAGCCACTCATTGAAGCACCCTTTTGGTGCATTCTTGAAAGGAGAAAGGACACCTACGTCGAGTGGTTGCAGTTTATGCGAACAGTGAGGTGGAAATGTCAAAAGTGTCACAAAATTTTCCTTTCAGTGTTTGATCACCCTTACATCGAGATGGCTGTCACGGTTGTCCATTAGCAGGAGGATCGGGTTCTCTGCATCTGGCTTGGTGATCCTCACAAAGTGTCTCACAGCTTCCAAGAGTAAGTCGCCATTGACACATCCAAGGAGGGTGAGCAAGGGGGGGCATCGTTAATTATTCTAGGTACAAAATTCACTCGTGAAAAGTGAAAACCGGAGGGATAGTTGCTCCAGACTCAATTGTGAAACAGACAGCAGTTATATTTTGACCTCTTTCCGCAGACACTGTCTGACCAACCTGTTTTTGTCCAGTCGGCGCTAGGACTTAGGCGGTAGAATCACCGTTGGTATGCCAGTCTCATCCACATTCCAGATGCAATCGGGTGTCAGCTTGGCTCCAAATCTCCCGCACACATCAAGCAACTTAACAAAAGATGTTTGAACTACAGGTTTGCTGAAACTGGATGCTCTCACCTGACTTGTGGGTTCCAGATTTCTGACTAAAATGTCTGGATTGCGCTTAAGAAATCCTTTGATGCTACTTCGTTTTCCGTCCAACTTTCTGGTACAGAAATGTTATTTGCACGAGCTTAAGAACAGACGAAACATCTTGATTCTCTTGTCGTAAGTCCGTGGTTCATAGTAGAACAGACTCGGAAATAGTCTGCAAGTTTCCTCTCGTGTCCCATGTCAAAAAATTGCCTGTTGCGTTTGGATTTCACCAGGAAGTTGATACAGAGTGGCTGAGGCTCCTCATTGGCACTTGTTGAAGCTTCTTCCCTTGATGGCTTTGATCGCTTGACGTAGTCCAGGAGTGTAGATTTTTTTATACCGCAGTTTTCTGCAATTCCTCTCAACGTGCCTTCTTTCTTGATATAAGCCTCAACGGCTTTCTTCATATTTTCTTGATCAGGAGGAGAATCTGGCCACTTTCTTTTGTATACTCGAGGTATTCTGAATAAAAAAAAAAAACAATAAGAAACAGGTAAAAATAAAAATCCGAAAAAGGTAAATGATAAGAAAAACGATTGGAAAGGGCAAAATAGTTGGTGGGGTTGCTTCGGACAGTGTCCGAATGCACCCCACTGTGGTTGTCTGAACGAGCCCCACCTGAAAAAAAAGCCTGAAACCTCACCTACGCATCAGAACTTACAGATGGCGCCAAAAACCCAAATCGAAACAACTTAACAAAGTCTAATTTAAACGTGTCATGCATTAAGAAAGCTAAATGTTTATTAATATAGGCTGAATTAAATCTCGAAGTAAAGAAGATACAGCACGCATAACCTTGGTTTTTTCAGTTTTTTTCAAATATTTCCAAGACGACTGCAGGTGGGGTAAAAAAACAACATACGCAAGTAGAATGCTAGATGGCAGGTTTATAGTGTTTTTTTTCGTGATTAGCAGACGGCTCTGTAGGAAGAAAGGCTCTTGTCCAGATTCACCCCACGTCTGAACCAACCCCACTCTCCCCTACTATATGTTAACAAAGGGCAAATTTTATAACTTGAAGACCTATCCCCTTGAGCTGGGTGTGAGGGGTCATATTATCCCCAAGGCATAGTTTTAGGCCTTTTGAACTATACTGAACAAAATGGCAATCTCAAATTTTTGATCAGACAATTTTGGGGAGAAAAAGGGCACAAGAGGCGGGCTAGCTGCCCTTCAGTATTTTCGGTCACTTGCAATGAGCACTAGAACTTTTATTTTTCACTTAAATGAGCCCTATCCCGATATTATCCCCAAGGCATAGTTTTGGGACTTTTGAACTATACTGAACAAAATGGCAATCTCACAATTTTCATCAGACGATTTTGGGGAGAAAAAATGGAATGGGAGGGGGGCTAGTTGCCCTTCAGTATTTTCGGTCACTTGCAATGAGCACTAGAACTTTTATTTTTCATTTAAATGAGCCCTATCCCGATGTTTTAGGACCATTGGTTCTATATGGTCACCTCTCGGGTTAAAATCGTAAAAGGTAAATGATAAGAAAAATGATTGGAAAGGCCAAAATATTTGGTGGGGTTGCTTCGGACAGTGTCCGAATGCACCCCACTGTGGTTGTTTGAACGAACCCCACATGAAAAAAAAGCCTGAAACCTCACCTACGCCTCAGAACTTACAGATGGCGCCCAAAAACCAAAATCAAAACAACTTAACAAAGTCTAAGTTAAACGTGTCATGCATTAAGAAAGCTAAATGTTTATTAATATAGGCTGAATTAAATCTCAAAGTAAAGAAGATACAGGATGCCTTACCTTGGTTTTTTCAGTTTTTTTTTCAAATATTTCCAAAACGCCTGCACGTGGGGTAACAAAACTAAATACCAAGTAGAATGCTAGATGGCAAGTCTACAGTGTTTTTTTTTTTTTTTTTCATGATTAGCAGACGGCTCTGTAGGAAGAAAAGCGCTTGTCCAGATTCACCCCACGTCCGAACCAACCCCACTCTCCCCTACTATACGTTAACAACGGGCAAATTTTATAACTCGAAGACCTATCCCCTTGAGCTGGGCGTGAGGGGTCATATTATTCCCAAGGCATAGTTTTGGGACTTTTGAACTATACTGAACAAAATGGCTATCTCAGAATTTTGATCAGACAATTTTGGGGAAAAAAGGGCATGGGAGGGGGGCTAGTTACCCTTCAGTATTTTCGGTCACTTGACATGAGCACTGGAACTTTTATTTTTCATTTAAATGAGCCATATCCCGATGTTCTAGGACCATTGGTTCTATATCGTCACCTCTCGGGTTAATCTTTCTTCTGACAAAAAGTACAAAATTCCACGTGTACGCAGATAGGAGCTTGAAATCTCTACACTAGGGTTCTCTGATCCACTGAATCTGATGGTGTGATTTCCATTAAGGATTTTAAAATTTTAGGGGGTGTTCTCCTCTTTTTAGAAAATCAGGCACATTTTCTAAGTCTCGTAGCCTTTTATGGGTAACATTGAGCTTAATGAATTTTATATATTTGTAATCAACACAATAAGCCAATTCTTTTTATATATTTATTCATATTAAAATTCTTCTTTTTAGAGTTTTGGTCACAATTGAACTGTATCGCTGCTTTCTTATAGTTGCTTACCACTAACTGTTTGATTCAGTAAAAACAAAGAACAAAGGCCAATCTTTTATAGCTTATGTTATTCATTAGTAAGCAAACGGCTTCACTCTTTTAACTTTAAGGTGACAATTATATATTCCAGAGAAAGAAGAAAGGGGTCAGATTCTACAAAATTTCCTTGTCGGATTTTGTCGTCGCCAGGAGCCAAGCTATACATTCAGAATAGAATTTTCGTTATGTAAGAAATAATTGACGCCAATTAGCGAGAATATGGCTTCTATTCGCTTTTCTATCTCTGTGAAATATTCAGTCTATTTGTTCAATAATGCCAATCCTTCATTTTTTTAGTATTTTTCATATTACATAATTAATACTTGATAGTGGCAAGTGAGGTGAAAGTGTAAATTCCAAATTTGAAGATTCCATCATAAATTCATCTACCTCAGTGGTTTGTGCCACCCAAAGAAGTGTTCATATTCTACGCAGTCGTCATGTGAGCACCTAGTATTTTAATAAAAAAAAAAAAATGTTTCAATTGTTCAATGGGCCTTATAAATGAGTAATATGTAGATAACAATGCAACAAATGTAGAGAAATACTTCCATATAGAGTTTCTGAATAAAGAAAAATGAAATTGAGTCCTTTCCCCCCCCCAAAAAAAAAAATGTAAACCACAGACCTGTCGTCCAGGTAGACCTTACTTATCCTCTTCCATTATATACTCTTCATCAAGGGCACCTAAGTACGTTCTGGGCCTCGGTTCTGCCTCCGATAAAGAGAAATGATGATATTTATAATTCTCACCATTGCTTCAGAAATTTTTCATAACCTTAGTCTTGTACTGTGCCCCCCTTCCTCCTCCTCAACCCAACAGATGATTCCAAATGTGCGTGATTGCACTTTATTTACTTTGAGCACCCTTTTAATTCACTTTTATTGAGTGAATCTTTGTGCAATGAGCAATCACAATGTCCTTCTGTTTTAAATCCCTAATTGCAACATTTGTAATTCACTCTAAAGAAGAATAGTGCTGACATCTCATTACTTTATTTTTCAGTATAGACAAGAGCAGGAGAATTCCTTTTCCGATAGATCTTTACTTGCAAACAATTTGGCGACTAATGGCATTCGTAATTTAGTTACGTTCGTTAGGAGGTGATAGAACATTCAGGAGTCGTTTTGGCATGAATAAAAACTGAAATAACAGACCTGAATAGATAATCAAAACGAATAAGCAGAAAGGTACAAATCTGAAGAGGGGTTATCATTGATTAAAGGCAGCGCAATAGCGCTGCCTAAGTAAAGAGCGATGTGGACAAAATGTATTCTTTTTCTTTAGACTAGGATACTTCGTATCGAAAGACCTGTCGAAGATACTTCAAAAAGGTCTCATTCGATCGGAAATTGAAAGGGCTAGTGCCCTTTTTAATAGTCAAAAGAGAATAGAGGAAAACTAAACCCCCTCCCATCCCCACCATTTCCTCAAGCACATTCAATAAAAATTTTGAGATAGCCATTTTGTTCAGCGTAGCCCTCAGGGCAAATGTTGTAAGTTATACCCTAGGGGCATTTAAGGTTAATATAGTAAGGATAATCGTACAATCTTCGGAGGGGGCTCATTGGATTGCTAATCAGAAGTTTTAGTGCATTTTTGAGATTAAGAGTAGTCGGAGGATGGTAACCCCTCCCCAGACACACATACACATAGATACCTCGTATTTTCCCGAAATGCATCTGACAGAAATTTTTAGATAACCACTCGTTGTCGTAGAAACTTCGAAAAGAGCTCAATCGATTGAAAATTTGAAGGAATAGTATCCTTTTTAATAATCAAAGTGATTGGAGGTCAACTAACCCCCGTCCCATGCCCACCATTTCCCCAAACACATCCAATGAAAATTTTGAGATAGTCATTTTATTCAACGTAGTTGAAAGGTCCGGATATTATGTCTTTGACGATGACAACCACCCACAGCCCTCAGGGCAAGGGTCATAAGTTATGCCCTGGGGACATATAAGGTATACACTGAAACGGTAATAGTAAAAACTCCATAATGGGCTCATTTATTGGAGATCAGATGCTCTAGTGCCCTTTTCTACAAACTTCGGATGGGGCTCACTGGATTGGTAATCAGAAGTTCTAGTGTCCCTATTAAGATTCAAAGTGATCAGAGGGTGGATAACTCCCACCCCACACCTCGTATTATCCCGCAATACATCCCATAGAAATTTTGAGATGGCCATTTGTTGTCGTAGAAACTTCGAAAACAGCTCATTCGATTGGAAATTGAAAGGCCCAGTGACTTTTTTAATAGTCGAAAGTGATTGGAGGGCAACTTACGAAGTAAGGTTGAACTTCGTTGAAGTAAGGATGCTCGGGCTATTTTTTTTAAGTTTAAAAAAAACATTATTAGTTTTAATTCTCACATTTTAATGTAAGTTTATATATAATTTTTTTTCTTTTTTTTTCTCGTACTGTGCTGAACACGGCCCTTGGACATAGGGCCGAAATATTCACTGAGTTGAATTCAAATGTCTTGAAAAAAAATCCCTATTGTTTCTACTTTGTATTTCTTTGATATGGAAAGGCAGTGTGGTCTTAGTCGCTATTTTTGAGATGAAACAAGCACGCTAACATAAAGATTGTTAGGACAAGAAGTATTCTAATAGGTCTTTCACACTAACTTAGGGGGAGCACTACCCTTCAGTACATTTTCTCAATCAATTAGACGGGTAATCTTTTTTTCTTTTTCTCTCTTTTTTGTAAGAACTAATAGATTACCTATCAATTTGATATGTCAAAGCATTTCCCTGGTGAAAGTTTTTCTCAGATTGACAAAAATAAGATATATACTCGATGAAACAGGTATATATTTTCAAGATAGACTGATAAAAATAGGAAAAATTTTGCAGTTAGCAACAATTATTTTTCGCAAATGAAATTTTAAACGAAACAGCAGAATAGTCTAAATTTGTCTAACTTTAGCAGGAAAAACTCCTGGAACTTGGTTAGATCAACCTGAATTGTTAGGTAAACTCTAACATAGCTATTGATGGGAGTAGAAATACCCCCCCCCCCCCGAGGTTCAGTCTTAAATGCAACCAGGAAAACTTTGAACGTGTTGGGCTTAAGCACTCACTGTTCAGGTTACATCTATCAAGAAGGTTTCCATATGTTCCTCCCCGTAATAATAAAAAGTCGTTTTTATCATTTTCAGAAAACTTAATAACGTGATTATTTAAATTATTTACGTATACACACATAAATACAAGAAGAGTGTGAACATCCCCAGTCAGGTCATGACCAATCTGAAAAACTACCAGCCAGCAAAACTTCTTAAGGTTTGCGGCAGCTAGATACATTTTCTAAGTCACATGACCAAAAAGTGCCTACCCCCCCCCCCTTGCCTTGAGGACCTGAACTTTGCACAACTATTCATATATTTATAGTATGTTGAAACAAACTAATTTTTAAACGGAAGGCAATTGTAACTACCAAGAGCAATATTTAAACCTATATTCTTCTTTATTCTTTTCTTAATGAGGTTTCAATTCTTAAAACACCAACAAGCTAAAAAAGCTCCCCCCACTATTTGCAAAGCTTGACATTCTTGTACGAGTCCAACCATTATAAATATTTAGTAGAAAAGTTTTCTAGTTTGTTATTCAATAAAAGGTTAGTTATGTGCTTCCATTTTGGGCATGATGAAATTTGAACATAATACACTTTCAGTAGCGGTGCCAGTTGATAGAAGGAGGCAATTGACCCCTCCCTCCTTTATATTTTCGCGAACTGAAGCAACTAATACCAGCAATAACAATATTTTACAACAGTAGTCTTTTATCTTATGAATATGTCTCATTTGAAAGCTCAAAACATATATTAAATGTTTGAACACAAAAAAAACAACATTTGAGAAATCTATATATCTAATTGAATGTATGAGAAATCTAATCAAATGTGTGTCTGTGTGCGCGTGTGTCTTTTATGCATTACTACCGCTGTTCATATGATCGTCAAGAAACTATAAGGAGTTTTTGATTACACTGTTGCGAAATTTTTAGGCATAATCCCCCCCCACTTAGACCTTCTAAATACATTTTTTTTAGAAAATTGACTGAAATTAGAAACCCCAGAAAACAAATACTTGATAGTCGCTTATGTTTATATTATTCAAATTTTCTGGATATTAATTATCTGACAATACCCAACGGGTAAGTTAAAAACCGTAACCTAAAATTTTCAAATACTGGTATATTTAGAAAAAAAAGGATCATTATCTTATATGTGGGGAAGTTTTCGGAAGGGCGGAATTTTCCACGGAGGGGGATTTTCCGGTAAAATTAGAAACCCCTGAACACAAATACTTGACAGTTGCTTCCGTTCACGTTATTCACATCATCTGCAAATTAATTATCATCCAACAATGCCCAATCGTAAGTTAATAATCCTAAAAAAATTTCAAATTTGTTTAGCTTTTAAAATACGATCGTTCTTTTATGTGTTGGGATAATTTTCCAGGGGCCTTGTTATGGTGGAGGGGTTTCCCGCAAGAAAACTCTTTGGAATAAAAACTTCCAAGGAAGGATTTCTTTGGAGAAGTTTTGCGAAGAGGAGAATTTTCTGGGTGGAAATTGTCCGCGGGGGAATCAAATACTTTCAAATTTAAAAAATACGATCGTTATTAAAACGCGGGGGAGGGTGATTTTCCACGAGGTAAAAATTTCCCATTAGGAATTTTCCACGAGAGTTTTCCGCATCGAAAATGTTCCGCAAGGAGGGGGGGGGGGTATTTTCTTTTTAATCACAGCAACGCCGGTCGGGCAAGCTAGGAAAAATTTCGAATTTGATACAAATAATAGAGCATAATCAATAGCTTAAAATAAATAAAAATACAAATTTTATAATATTTCTACATATGCAACTAAAAAACAATAGAAAAGATACCTTGGATATTCCAATGTGCTAAAGTCATTCTTCAAATAACGGTATTGTGGACCAACCATTTGCTGATCTTTCCTCACATTGGACGAGGAGCTCCCTAACAATATCATTTCGTTTACCTTCAGTTCTTTGGCCCATGACACGAGCTTTCTGACGAAATCTGACCGTCGAGACTGAAAATAAATTATAATAATAAAGAACGGATTTAAAATCAGTTGATCTATAAAAAGGTCCCTAGCAGCGATGCTGATCTCCGTTTCATGGCCTTTCACCCAGCAGGTGTAGCGGAGGGTTGGGGGCCAGCCACCCTGTGCTTTTGCACACCTTTCCTGTTTACCTTCCCAGAGTTCTCCAGGTAACCTTTTAGGGCTGGCTCCACTCTGGCTGAGCTTACGAAGTCAGGACATTGACCCCGTTCCAAACAAATAGCCAGCGACACCAGGACTCGAATCCCCGTCTTCCCGGACAAAGCATTTCTAGTCTACAGAGCTAACCACTCGACTCAGCTACTAATAATCCGAAAACCAGGGAGTGTATCCGATTTATTCGAATTTTACTGGAGAAGGAACGTGGCTTTGGAGCTTCATGAACTGTTGATTCAATCCAATGGTCACAATTATACTCACAATTTCTCATGAATCACAATATCATGAGTATATCTCATGGTATACTCACAATTTCTCATGAGAGCCAATTCTTCAAACTTGAAGCTTATCGCGGGAACTTTTTTTTCAAGGATTTAAACAAGAAAGTTTTTACTTAATGACACAGCCTAAGTAAATAAAGCCGTTCTTTTTGGCTCACTGTACTTGCATTAGTATCCAGATAAATTGTTTTGTTTATCTGAATCAGCTGATCTTTTCTGATCTTCAGAAAAAATGTCTTATGCAGAGGTAGAGATAAAGTTCTATGCCACTTAATTTCTACTGAAAACTAAAAGCAGTGCCGTTTTTTAAATCCAAGGTTGAAAGGGTGTTTAAGTTGAAGCCACGAAGTTTTTCTTCAAGATTTGGTTGATTTTTTTTTTCCCCATTGAAAAGTTTGTCAATATACTTTATCGTAACAATTATGGAGAAACGATAAATACAATTTAATCAAATACTTGCCTTTTCCATAGGAGAACGAAGAAGCAGAATCAAGTCGTGTAATTATGGTGTGTCCCACTGTCACTTCGGTGACCAACAGAGTACATATTTCTTTAAACTTTTAGCACACTACACACACACACACTTACTTATATTTGACAGACTTAGTCTAGTACTGAAAACTTAAAAATATACAATTCAGTCGAAAAACCACATAACAATAGATGTAAATCGCAACATCAAACACATTCATGGAATAACATTAAATATAATTATCATGACAGAAAGAAATACACCTCAACAAGAGCTAAGAGCTCGTATGGCACTTGTGACGAGGCAAGAAGAGCTAAGAGCCAAGAGCTCATATGATGAGCTCTAAAAAATTCTAAGAATCAATAGATTGATTTAAAAAGAAAATTAGAGGCTTAATGCCGGTCAGGATTTAAAATAAGAGCTCTGAGTCACGATGTCCTTATAAATATCAAAATTCATTAAGATCCGATCACCAACCTCATTTTTTCTAATTTTTCTCTCCCTTTAGCCCCCCCCCCCATGGTCGAATTTGGGAAAACGACTTTATCAAGTCAATAGCAGCTCCCTGACACGTCTACTAATTTTCATCGTCCTAGCACGTCCAGAAGCACCAAACTCGCCAAACCACTGAACCCCTCCCCCCAACTCCACCAAAGAGAGCGAATCCAGTACGGTTACGTTAATCACGTATCAAGGTCATTTGCTTTTTCTATCCACCAAGCTTCATCCCAATTCCTCCAATCCAAGCATTTTCCAAGATTTCCTCCTCCAACTCCCCCCAATGTCAACAGATCTGGTCGGTATTTGAAATAAGAGCTCTGAGACATGAATTCCTTCTAAATATCAAATTTCATTAAGATCCGGTCACCGTTCTTAAGTTAAAAATACTTCAATTTTTCTAATTTTTCCAAATTAACACCCCCCAGCTCCTCCAAAGAGAACGGATCCGTTTCAATTATGTCCATCACGTATCTAGAACTTGTGCTTATTCTTCCCATCAAGTTTCATCCCGATCTCTCCACTCCAAACTCCCCCCAATGTCACCAAATCCAGTCGGGATTTAAAATAAGAGCTTTGAGACACGATATCCTTCTAAAAATCAAATTTCATTGAGATCCGATCACCCGCTCGTAAGTTAAAAAATACCTCATTTTTTCTAATTTTTCAGGATTAACCCCCCCCCCCACAACTACCCCAAGGAGAGCGGATCCGTTCCGGTTAGGTCAATCATGTATCTAGGACTTGTGCTTATTTTTCCCACCAAGTTTCATCCCAATCCCTTCACTCTAAGTGCTTTCCAAGATTTTAGGTTTCCCCCTCCCTACTCCCCCCCCCGTGTCACCAGATCCGGTCAGGATTTAAAATAATAGCTCTGAGACACGATATCCTTCCAAACATCAAATTTCATTAAGATCTGATCAAACGTTTGTAAGTTAAAAATACTTCTTTTTTTCTATTTTTTCCGAATTAACCGGCCCCCCACCCCCAGATGGTCGAATCGGGAAAACGACTATTTCTAATTTAATCTGGTCCAGTCCCTGATACGCCTGCCAAATTTCATCGTCCTAGCTTACCTGGAAGTGCCTAAAGTAGCAAAACCGGGACCGACAGATCGACAGACAGACCGACAGAATTTGCGATTGCTATATGTCACTTGGTTAATACCAAGTGCCATAAAAACCACACTCAAGCTACAATTTTTAATTCTGCAAAAGCAAAAGGTGGCCTGGACCATTTACGGAAGCACCTTAGGAGACAATCTCTGGACAAATCCAGACTTTTGATTTTCGTGTTGAGCAGTCCACAACTACCTTTGAGGCAGACAAAAAAGACAGACAGGCCAGTGGATTGTCCATCATATATACCGGCAATGACTTGCATTTCTAAGACGTGTACAGGAATAGAAACTAGAAGGTTCAGAAATATTATTTTGATTGATTTTCGAAAGGTGTAAGTCATTGAAAATTAGAAACATCAGTGAAACCATCTACAGGGAGTCGATCGACCGGGAGCAATAAAAGGATGGGCCATACCGGAGATTAATACCGAAGATAATGAACCTGCAAAACAGAAAATGATCAGTGAGGTGCCAGAAAAGATTTGAGAAGTGATACGATGTATTCGAGAGATGAAAAACTTGGGGAGTTGAGTGATGATGTAAAAAATAATGAAAGGAAAAAGAAAGTGGATGGATATTTAGAGTAAAGAAATAAGGATTGGATTATCATGCAAAAAGGAAGGAGCCCTCTGTGAATTTTATATACGAAATTATCCGCACATTTATCCAAATATCGTCGCAATGCTTAATTGACCTGGTATAGAGGTTATCCTATAACAAAAGGTTGAATGATACCAATCCAAATTATCATTTGGCAGTAGTGTTTTTAAGGATTAACTTTAGTACACTTTCCTGAGGAGGAAGTATCAAAATTCTACCTGAAAATAATGAAAAACAAACAAAACTCAATATTATACATTCATAGCGTGTCTGAGAATTGAGACGGGAACACAATTTATTTGGGGGTCAATTGTTCATTAAAAATAAAGTAAAAAAAGGCCAAATAGTGTCCCAAATAATCAAAAAATTTCTTGCAATTCACCTGCTCCCCTCATGATTCACAAAAGTGGAAGGATATCCTATGACATAGAGGTTAGCTTACAAATTTCGACTTAAAACTGACATTTATAAAGAGCATCCAAACATCCCCTCTTCATATCCAAACACTAGCAAATTGTGTTGTGGAAGAGCACTACTGCCTTTATAGTTCTTCCTTGTGCTCCACATTCAAATATATTTTGAAAACAATCCAGAGACTGATTTTTTACCACCATCTATACAGTCTGATAGAATTGTGCAAGTCAACAATAAGAGTATGGATCAATAAGAACAACCTAAGAATATCCACTGGCGAACAGGGTTGCCAACTGGACATATTTCTATGTGCTGGGACATAATGACTCAATAGGGCAACTAAGGAACACATTTTAGAAATTTAGGATACAAAAAGGAAACCTTTTTCAAGTTTATGACATAAAACACATAATTTCCCTACCAGATATACGTTTTTATGAAAAAAAACTCACTCTTCACCAAACTAGTGCCAAAACTACTTATCTAGTACTATATCTACTTAACTTCTTACTTTCTACTAATCTTTTGCATTTTATACTGTATTTTTCGGAGTTACTTCCTCTTTGCCGAAGGCAACTATGCGCAAATACTCTTAAAATCCTTAAGAGTTTGTATTGTTTCATCTATAAACGATTGTATTTCTCCTAGTTTTTACACTACAGTCAAGATAATAGACAAGCAGGCACCGTTTTCGTTAACACTGACTTCCGGCTTCCGATAGCCATTTATCAGTTTATCAAGTATTGACAACTGAAAATGAAAAGTTTAGAAAATTAAAATTTTGGATTCTTGATGGTCTGGAATCAAAATAAAAGCCAAGCACTCAGGGTATATTTCGTCAGTCTGAATTTTTTTGGGAAATAGCGACACGGTCAAAATGGATTATTTTTTCTGACCAAGGCTCTGACCATTTGATTGGAAATTTAGAGTTCTTTTTAAGAATTCTCTATTTTTAAGAAGCTCTTTTTAAGAATCAAAAGTGATTGGAGGACGATGAAAAGTGATTTTTCCAAACACATCCAAACAAAATTTTGAGATTGCCATTTTGTTCAGCATAGTTGAAAAGCCCAGCAATTATGTTTTTGTGGGTAACAACCCCCCAAGGCCCTGAGGGCAAGGGCTATGAGTTATACCAGTTGCCCATAATTCCCGTAGTAGCATAATATTTGTAGTCATGAATATATGATGAGTCGAAGGTAATAGGCTTGAGACTGTCAGTGCAGGATTTCGACTCTTGTTGATAGAAGAAAATCGCCAAGTGCTGAAAACTATGTTTTGACCAAGATGGGCCCAGGATTGCACAAAGCCTGCATTCATACCGGAGGTCCCAGAGACTTTCTGCTGTCCGGTTCTAAGCACTTCGGTGAAGACTTGAGACTATATGTTGATCCCCGTCCTGCACTGGTATCCGGGATCATTGCTTTTCCTGAGGCCAAAATTATTTCAATAATTTAAAGAACCTGACAATTTGAAATTGGGATTAAAAAATTACTATTGTATCGTTATTTTGACAGACGAATTCAGACGATTCGAACTGGACTTATTAGGAGTTTCAGAAGCTCACATCCCTCGGCTAGGAAGCATGAAATTAGATGATATAGAATTTGCTTACTCAGACAGGAAGTATGGGGTGCATAGACAGGAAGTAGGGCTATGATAAGTAAGTAAGCTGCTAAGTCTTCTTTAGGCTGGGAAGGTATCAATAATAGAATACTAACTGCTCATTTCATGACTAAAAAGTTTAGGGCATCAGTTATAGTAGTATATGCCCCTGTAGAACCGACTGATGGATATACTAGTGACTCAGACAAATTTTATTTAAAGTTACAGGAGCAAATAGGCAGGGTCCCAGGTGTAAATATGGTGTTTTTACTAGGAGATTTTAACGCCCAGGTCAGTAAAAATAGGGATAGATAGTATTCTAGCCTAGATAAATTTGGTGTAGAAAGGAAACAGTAATGGCTACTGAATTTTGCAAATTTGTGGGAATAACAATCTAGTTATAACCAATACGGTGTTTGGTAATAAAATGGCCCATAAGTTGACATGGTATTCAGGTGGTGGTAAGAGAACAAACCTTATTGATCATGTTATAGTGAACACAAGACTGGCAGGATCAATACAAGATACTAGGGTATTTAGAAGTGCTGTTATTGATGTTAAAAATAAAAAACACCATCTAGTGGTGTCTAGGGTTAATTTAAAACTGAAATTTTCTGAAGGTTAACTACTACCGAGATGTTATGACGTTAGTAGACTCTAGGATGAAGATTCGAGAGAAAATTCCCAGGAACAGTTGAATATTAAACTGGAGAGTTTAAAATTTGACAATGTGGAAGATGATTAGATAAACAATTTGTGAAGTTGCGGATGGTGTCTAAGGGAAGAACGTTAGGAATGCAGGCTTTATGTTTATTAGAGAAGAGAAGGGGTTTGTACAAGAGTTACTTGAATGATAGACCATACGAAAATAAAAGAAACGTAAAGAAGCGGAGAAAACATTAAAATATGAACTAAGGGGGTTTGAAGGTGAGGCCATGGATAAAACTACCGTGGATCTGGAAGATGCAGCTAGACGGCATAATAGTAAAATATTGCAGTGGCATGTTAATAAATTGAGAGGGAGTAGTCAATTCGGACTTGTCCCAGTTAAAGATAGGAAAGAGTTAAAAAAAAGATGGGCAAAAATTTTGAGAACGTGCTAAAACGAGACAGAGTTGCAAAAAAAGATATAGAGAGAAATGAAAAAGTTTGTGATACCTTGGATGTGAAGGAAGATTTGTTTTACGAAGAAGAATTAGTGACAATACTAAAAGGACTAAAAAAAAGGCTCCAGGTGCTGATAGTGTGGTAAATGAGTTTCTTAAATATGCCGGCTCTGAGGTTAGAAATAAGTTACTGAAAATTACGAATATGATTTTTAAAACAGGAGGAGTACCTAACGATTTTAAGAAAACCTTAATTAAATCATTATATAAGAAAGGTAATACGAGTGAGTGCGGTAATTATCGAGGCATTAGCCTGGTCTCTGTAGGTAGCAAATTACCTAGTAATATGATACTTTTTAGACTGAGAGATGCTGTAGGCAAAGTTTTAAGAGAAGAACAGTGCGGTTTTATAAAAGGTAGAGGATATGTCGACCAAATTTTCACTCTTAGATTAATAATTGAAAAAGTTTCTGAGTTGTCAAACACATTTGGTCCTCAGTTTTATAGATTATGAGCAAGCGTTCGATTCTGTTGATAGAAGAACCTTGGCAAAGGTCTCATCCTTGTATGATATACCAGACAAATATATTAATGTGATTAGTGATTTGTATTATTTTAACTTTAACTTTTAGAACCAACTTAAACTTTTTCCACAAGTCAAGTTGTTCAAAGAAAATTAAAGAGCTCCATGGAGCTAAGAATGAGCAAAAATAAAGTCAAATAATCTTCTGAGCGTAAAACTACCAGAGATCACTATCAATAAATAAATGAAGCTCAAAACAAACAGAAATTACAATAAATAGCCGATTCAAACTCAAAACGAGCAAAAATTTACATGAGTAGGTCTTAAACCCCTATGCCTTCTCAAAATCAGAACACAATTTGGGTTTTACTGAAAAAAGCAAAGGAACAAATGGCCGTGTATTGTCGGTTAAATTGACATCTATAGACATTTCTTCATTAAGATTTTGATAATTTTTCATTTATGAAAGTAAGAAAGGTGAAAACATTTGAAGCGTATTTTGATTTCAGTAAAGCGCAAATTGTGTTCTGGTCTTGAGGAGGCATAGGGGTTATCAGCCCTACTCATGTTAATTTATGCTCGTTTTCAGTTTGACTCGGATATTTATTGTAACTTCTGTTCATTTTGAAGTTTCATTTATTTATTGATAGTGATTTCTGGTAGTTTTATGCTTGGAAGATTATTTGAATCTGTTTTTGCTCATTCTTGGCTTGATGTAGCTCTTTACTTTTCTTCGAAAAACGTGTCTTGGGGAACTTTTTTAATTAATCGTTCGTTTTTTATTGACAAAGTCTTTTTCATGGAAAAAGAAATATTGTAGATCTTTTCAGTTTTCTTCTATAAGAATCCATAGTAAGGGTTGCTATTTGTATGTTGGAGAAACAGTTTGTATGTTATTTTGTATTAAATCAGGAGTTAAGCATTGTTGTGTTCTATCCCCCTTGATATGGATGAACTTTGTCTTAAGGAGCAAAGGAAAGGCAATGAGAGATAATAGAATCAAATGGGAGGGGAACTCTCCCGGACTTAGATTATGTTGATGATTTAAGCATTCTAGATGAAAGTGTGAGCAAAATGAACGAACTTTTAGAAGTTTTGCGAGTTCAGAGGGCTAGAATAGGTTTGAAAATTAATGTTAAGAAGACTAAGTCACTAGGGCTAGGAATAAGTGAAGATTAAAAGGTGGGGTTGGGTAACGAAAATATTGATCAGGTGGGCAGCTTCACTTACATTGGTAGTATTATTAGTAAAGACGGTGGGAGCGATGAAGATGTTAAAAGTGGAATAGCCAAGGCTCAGGGTATTTTTTTGTTTTTTTATAGTTAATAGGAAGATAAGGCTGCAAACCAAGATTAGAATATTGGAAGCTACAGTGATGATAGTGGTCAAATATGGCTCTGAAGCATAGGCGCTTCAAAAAGCAGATGAAGATTTGCTATATGTTTTCAGAGAAATTGCCTTCGGATTGTTCTAAGTACCCGGCTGACTGACCGTATTTGAGACAGTGGGCTGTACGAAAAATACGGTTCAATCCCGCTTTTTAGGGCTATAATGAAAAAAAGGTGGAGATGGCTAGGACCCGTTCTGCGGATGAAGGATGACAGATTGCCGAAGATTGTCCCTTTTGTCCAACCGTCTAGGGCTAAACAGAAAGCAGTCCGTCCTCGTCTGGGGTTTAAATGAAAGGGGAACTTCCTGGGAGGGTGTAAAGAGAAAGGCTTTGAATAGATTGGATTGGAGGAGGAGCGTGTGTAGCTGTATTGGCTTCAGGCGGCTTGGTGCTGCAGCGAGTTGTTAGTAGTAGTAGCAGCATAATATACGTTATTGGTGGTCATATAAGCTTCGAAGGAGGCTCATTGGATTGGAAATCAGAAGTTCTAGTGCCCTTTCTAAGAATTACACGTGGTTGGAGGGCGACAGACCATTCCCCTCTCGTAATCTTTTCCCAAAAGCATCAGATAGGAATTTTGGGATAACCATTTTGTTTAAAAAAAAATTTTGAAGATCATATAACAAGGCATTTGGGATTGACACTACCCCCCAGCCTGAGGGTAAGTTTTGTAAGTTACGTCCTGAGGCATATAAGGTTTATATGGAAGGGGTGGTCGTCTAATCTTTAGAGGAAGTTCATTTGATTTGAAATTGAAGGTTTTAGTTCCCTTTTAAGAGCCAAATGTTATAAGAGAGGGCAATTAGCCCTTTCCTCTTGCGCCCTCTTTTCCCCAGACGCATGTGGTCAAAACTGTGAGATAGCCATTTTGTTCAAAATAGTCCAAAGAACATGTAAAAATCCAGAAATAAATATAGCAGATATAAATTCCTTTGATAATTGAAACTCTAAACGACTATAAATCATAGGCAGCACAATAGCACTGCTAAAGTAAAGAGCGATGTGGCACAGTTTGTTGTCTTTTGAACACAGTTTATTGAACTTCGTATAGAAGGCTTTGTCGTAGAAACTTCGAAGTGAGCTCATTCGATTGGAAATTGAAAAGTCCATTGTTCTTTTTAAGAGTCAAAAGTGATTGAAGTGCAGCCCAGCTTATCCGGCGTTCTGGAGCGTCACTTGACTCCTGGATAATATCTTATGACATACGCAAGAAGTACTCTGATTGGCAATAAGCTACCAAAGGATGTAAAAATGGTGACCCTCATACCAAACATACCAGTCAAGAGGAATTTTCGTTGGAAGATTAGCCTTAAGCTTCCACTAGTAGTTTTCGGTTTACATGTTTTTATGAGTTTTGTGCTTTCCCACTAATTCATTCTGTATGGATGTAATAAATAAATATGTTTCGTTCTCATTATTTTGATGTTAACTGGTCGCTTTGAAAGAGGTTTACAAAGCACCTTTTGGTCAATAATACAAGTTGTAAAGAAAACTAGTTTCTGAGATTCCAAGATGAACATATTATGGACATATTTAAGACAATAAAGGGACATAATTTGACTAATAATGACACATTTTTAGATGCTCAGGGGGCATATTCATGGACCAAACAGTTGGCAACCCTGCTGGCGAATTTGGGCTACTTTGTTATGCTAAAGGTTTTTTTTTTCAATAAGGTCTAGTTCTTTTGATGTTGTGGCAACTACCACTTTGGCTGCAAGAGCCAGCTGTTCGTGTGAATCCATTGCATTATCTGTTAAATTAACTATCTTTTATTCTTAACTTCTTAGGAGATGTTTACTGCAGCTAGTAGCTCTTTTGTAGGTTTCATGGCTGTTTAATCTTTATTTCATCCTGAAACACATAATTTTGCATTAGTTTGGTACACATATCGCTGAAAAAAATGATAAATAGAGACAGAATCAACATGGTAAATTTATGGCAAATATAACCTTTAAGATGACTTTCAAGAGTCGTCAACATCCCTAGGAAGAATTCCTGATATATTCGTAATCAGCGGGTTTATTCAGCCCTCTCCCCCCTCCATGATGAAAAGGCATACATTGTAGGAAAATATTCTTCATTTATTTTTTGTCCATAATTTATTTCAATACTTTAATTGCGTTTTTTGTATTTTCTACAATAAATGATAAGAGTGTCAAATAATCTCTGACAAAACAAAGGCACTTAAAATTCCTCTGACAATGCTAAAACGCGAAACTGAAACATTACCTTTGTAAGAAGGGTCCTAATTTGTACCACGATCAACTTCAGTTTATCGATGATATATACTGCAAAATAAAGTAAATCAAATGAGTATAATCCTGAAAAGCAACTCTTGGGTACCAGTGGCTTCAATTAGGTGGGCAGAAGGCACTGAGGCAAAAGCCGTTCTTAAGATTAGCCGTTCATTTGTTTTCAACCCCCCCCCCCCAAAAAAAAAAATTCGGTATTTAATGAAGAATGGCTTATTTTGGATACTTTTACTGAGTAATTTCAAAACATCCCCCCCATGTCTTGAAAAATACACCTCCCTCTAATTTCATAAATTGGTGGCGTTATTAGGCATACTAAAATTTAATCTAAGCAGAGGAACGAATTTGAAGACATGGGACATAGAAGCCTACATGGAAGCTCAAGAGGCGGTCATTTCCGATTAGAACCGAAAAAAAGCATTGAGTCAAAAAGGGAATTTCAAGTCTCAACAATTCTATTAAGAAGAAAACAAAATTATTTAATATTTGAGAATATATTACAGGAAATATTTTGATTTCCAATTGTGTTTCATATATTTAAGTAAGAATATTGATTAGAAAATATCATAGAGAAAAAAAAAAACATTGATATCATAATTTATCCGACATCAGACAGAAAATATAGGCCATTCTAGAAGCCCTAAAATAGAAGCTCATGGCATACTATCCACGATTACTCCCAGAAATGGGCGATCGGGAGGGCAATAGCCTTCATCGCGAAAAAGGATGAAAATGAAAAAATTCACCTCGAGCCCTTAGTCCTGTTTATTTAACCCTTATATCATTGGTCCTATTTAAAATCAAGTCATTTTCATTTTTATGACAACACTACAAGATATTCACACATTTAAATTGCATCAATTATTCACATTGCAAATATTCACTGGAAAATCCCCCTTCCTCCTGGCAGCAGAACGACAACTCAATGAATTTCCATATTACTGTGCTGACGGAATAAACCGCCATGATCTAGTAAGTCAAACGCTTTTTTACATTCCAGGGCCATGGTTGTGACCACTTGGTTCTTACACAAATCTTCTTTCCACAGTTTACATATCGGGCGAAAACACTCATCTCCTTATTTGGCAAATTCTGACCACATCGGTCATCTATACTAAACTTGTAGCTTATGTTCACTTAACACTGTCTTAATATAGAGGTATAATCCGATTGGTCGAAATGGCAAAATTATTCTAAAGAATTAAATGTCTTTAAAAAAAATTGTGTTTTTTTTTCAAAAAAAAGCACAACTTTATTGGCGGAACTATATCTATAGATGGATTCGTGCACACTAACTGATTATGCAGGGGCAAAGACTGGACGTTGTTATAGAGGGCCATTGCCACCCCAGATTTTGCAACAAAAATTAGGTACTTTCATTTTGAAAGATTAAAATATCATTACCCCTTCCCTACATTTTTTTATTGACACCCCTGTATTGAGGTTGCATGCCTCTTATAAATGATAATATTTATTTATTTTATTTTCTTTATTTCCCTCAAAAAATGAGGAAAATCAAAATCAAAATCAATCATCAAAAAATGATATATTCGATCTCCGTTGAAGAAAGGTTTATTTAAGTTATAAAAGTCCTCAAATGATGGGTCTGACATTTTAAACAACTTGATAAATTAAAATTACAAGCACAGATGACATGAATATAAAAACAACTAAGTTTGATACTTCAAATATTTTGAAAGGAAAATCTCCAATTAAAACATTATAAAATCAAAAATAGAATCTAATAGCAATCACCGTGGCGCTCCTCCCTTTCCGTCTTAGGCAAGAATGGGGGATGTTTTGTTACAGGTAAGTTTTAACGTTGTAGTGGAAACCTTCAAGGGTGAACGGAGGCTTCATGTCCAATGTACAGTTAATCATATTTCAAATCTATCTTGGCATCAATTTCATTCAGGGGCTTTTGCAAAAAATACAAAGCAGCAATATTTTCAAACACAATATAGTGAATCTTGAAATTAATAAAGCATAGGCGATTAATGAAGCTCTACAGACAAGAAACAAAGCATACTTCTCTAAAAGATCTATTATACATCCTTACCTTCACATCCAAGGTACAATTCAGCTACATCTATAGAATAAGGAGAATGACCAACCACTGGCAGTAAAGACGGATGGTTCAAATATCCAACTTTTTCAACTTCGTCTGAAAATGACTGTAGAAGTAGGTCTATGGAAAGCTGTCCAACATTACCAAGAGACAATGATGGCTGCAATATATTAATGAGTTCAAAGTTAAGAATGGCAAATATATATCAATAAATCTCATTTATGATTTTGAAAATAGAGATCCTTAAAATAATCCTTGACAGGGTTTTAATTAAACATTTTTGTAAGCAAAAACAGCTGTAAAACACTGCAAATCTATAAGAAAACCAAAAAAAGGGCCTATGGAACGATTGATCTTCACTTATAAATCAATCTTATTACCCAAAAAAGAAAAAAAATAACAAAATGATAACTTTGAATCATTACTGTAAGAGCTTTACCAGCCTACACATGGTTTGCTTCTGAATGTGTGTTTGTGAGTTTTATCTCTGATCGCATCCTCATTTATTCTAGTTTTAATTTTGAACATATAAAGACCCTTATATTTCAGATTTGCCAACGCTGAGATAACCGTCCTTTGGTCAAAGTTGACAAATGACTGGCTAAAGTTCTTTGACAGTATTTCAGGTTTCTGTTCTTTATTTGTGTATTTCTAAAAGTTTGTAAATATGTCCCAGATATACCTATGTATTATGTATCCTATTAGTACTAGATCTACAGGATTATTTGGTTAAATTCACAAAAGACCACTGCTCTTCTCAAAGGTTGCAGAAGAATAAATAGATCTCTAGAAGCCCTAAAACTTCATCTAAAAGCCAGCAAACTTTGCTTGTCTTCAACAATTCAGATTTTATAGAAATGTTTACAAAACTTTATATTGACTCCTTTTTTTACGACTGAAAAAATAACAATGAGCATAAAAACTTAAAACGTGCCAGGCGCAAGATTCTGTGTCAAGGTCTTCCTTTCAGAATGTTTATATCCCAAAATCCTATATCATTGTTTAACTCAGTTTAATGTATTTTATTGCTTGACCACATAGATTTCAGTTGTTTCCACTTTTCTGAGTCCATGTTGAAATAACTACAATGAAACAAGGAATTTCTGAAACCAATTTAACAATAGCTTAAAATTACTTAGTCTTGAATCAGTGTATATTTTCTCCAGTGCATTTTTCAGTTTTCTTCTGCTCCATGGCAGTCTTCTTATGGCATCTTTAAAATTTGTGTAAGGTTTAAATTATTCTTATTGTATCTGTAAGATCATACTCAAACCCTTAATTGTGCATCAAACTGTTTGGAAAACTCTACCTGAATTGGCTATAAGAGGTCACAACTTTACTATAAAAAATTAAGAATTGTGTGGTCTTTGTAGCTGGTTGGGTTGTTTTGTCATTTATTTTCTGACTGAGAAGTATCCTCATTTCATTATTTCTACCTGTATCCTACAACACTTCCCAGTCATGGAGCCTTACCAAGGACCCTGCCTTAGTCTGTTTCTTTTTTCTTTAATTTTTTTCGAGATAAAAATTTTGCTGATTGGTTGAAATGCAAAAACTAATAGTTCATCCCTAAACAAATCTAACTAGATAATATTCAATTCTTCCTTTTAATTAAATAAAGAAAACAAGTTTTTTTTAACAGAAAGTAAAGACCAACATTGAAACTCAAAACGAACAGAAATTATTCCGTATATGAAGGGTTGCTCCCTCCTCAGTACCTTGTTCTTTACGCTAAATCCGTTAGCAATTTAAAAAAGCTTCCATTTTAATTAAACAGCTCCTGTGTTTCACTATCCGTTCCTAAAAAATTGGGGCAAACAATCAAACATTGGCCTAAAAGTATTGAGGAGGGGACAACCCTTCATATACAGAGTAATTTCTGTTCCTTTTGAATTTTTATGTTAGTCCTTACTTTCGGTAAAAAAAAAAATGTTTTTTATTTAATGTCTGTTCTTTGTTCAAATAATGTAGGTAAATCTGGCTCACCCTCCATAAAATACACCCTCACTCCCCCCACACACACGGGAAACTACTCAGTGAAAACTTTATCAAAAGTAAAGTACACCCCCCCCCGTCATGTTCCCTCCAGACAGTTCAATCCTTGCTAAAAATCCCCCTCCCCGTAAAATTTATTGCAGACAATTCAGCCTGAAAGCTATCCTTAGCATACTTTCATTTGAAGAAGATTTGAATCACTAATAAGTTTCTCGATCACTTCAAAAATGCCCCATTCCGTGAAACTTTTTTTCCGAAAATCAAACCATGCAGAACATTGCTCCAGGATAATTCCTCCAGAACGTCTTCACATGCAAAATTGATTTGACAAAGAGAATGTAAGACAATTAAAAAGAATTCGTATAGGTCTGTCAAATCCCACCAGTTTTCTTGGAGAATTCACCCCTCCTGGAAATATTCCTCCTTAATGAAGATTCTTCCAATGGAAAACCATCCCAAGGACAGAATTCCCCCCAAAAAAAAAACATCTACACACTTCCCAATAACAAATAACATATGTAAGCTATGGGCAAAGTTCATAACTTACTAGCCTCTCCCCATAGACTGTGGGGGTTCATTTACCCCTTAAGACATACTTATTTGATCTTTCAACTACACTGAAAAAGATGGCTAACTCAAAATTTTGATCAGATAACTTTAGGAAATAAATTGGACTAGGAGGGTGCCAATTGCCCTCTCATCTTTTTTGTCACCTAAAAAGGGCCCTAGAACTTTTTATTTCCATTCGAATGCACCCACTCCCAATCTTTCATGATCATTATTTCAATACAATCTCCACTGGAAAAAACTAAATGAAATTAAATAAACACACATCCATGATCTGTCTTCTGGCAAAAATAGCAAAATTCCACATTTTTGTATACAGGACTTGAAATTTCTACAGTAGGGTTCTCTGGTAAACTGAATCTGATGGTGTGATTTATTTCAAGATTCCTTGAATTTTACGGGCTGTTTCTTCTCTAATTCAAAAATCAGGTAAATTTCCTCAGGCTCGTAAAATTTGATGGGTAACACTAAACTTGATGCATTTTATATATTTGGATTCAGCATAACAAGTTGATTCTTTCTATGTACCACTTGATATCAAAATTCCGTTTTTTATAGCTTTGGTTACTATTGGACCAAGTCACTCCTTATGTACAGTCTGTTACCACAAATTGTTTGAAAATGAAATTCAACTATCTTCTTTTAAAAGGGAATTTAACATGACTACATTGAACACTAAATCAAAACAAAATCCTTGATTTTATGAATGTTTTATTGACTTTCAAAACTTGTTAATTCAAAAAAGTGAAATGATTAATGTTCAGCAAAAGAAGAGCCACAAGTCCAGCATAGGCGGTTCTATATTTACAAGTAAGCGCTTATCTTATTCCCCGTGTAAAATCTCCCTGCAAAAGATCCCTCCCCCCCCCCCCCCGTTGAAAATCCCCCCACGTAAAATTGGCCAGTCAGAGAGAAAGTGTTCCACATAAAAATAATAAAGAAAAAAAGGAACTGTGGAATATTCTATCAATATTCCGAAGTATAGGCGGTATATGCGGTGTAGGATGTCTTATAGCATTTATTTTTATATATTTAGTTTATTTTAATTCTTTTTCGTCTTTCTGGGGGTTGAGTTATTATAGCAGGTTAAGACAAAGTTTAAAATTGGGGCTCTGGTGGGTGATGTTAACCCCAAAGGCAAACTTATTAGAGGGTTCAAATTTTTTAACAAAACAGATATCCCAAAATCTGACTCAAAATCATAGAGGTGACAGAGGGGTGGAATAACAAATAAGAAGCCGATAAGGAGGCTCATTGCGCTGCAGCAGCTTTCAGCCTTTAAAAAGAGCACAAGAAGTTTCAAATTTTGATCGAATAATCCCCTTCCCAAGTTTCTTAAATAGCCCCTTTCATTTGAATAGGAAGGGAAACAAAATTTGAATTTTTCAGGCCCTTTTTAGGGCTGCATTTTGAAGGGAAGCAATATTCTTTTTTTATTTTCCTTCTGTATCTGGGGTCCTCTTTGGGCCCTTTTGAGGCTGCATTATGAGGGTAAGCAATATTTTCTTTTTATTTTCCTTCTGCAATGGGGCCAACTTAGCCCAAAGTTTCACATAGGCCTAAGTATCAAACCAATAAGAAAAATTCGGCACTTTTTTTACCCTTTGTTAGGAGAAGGACCAATTTTTTAAAAAGTTTTTATACATTAATCACCTTAGCCTAAGGATTTGCACCTGTAAATTTCATTTTGATCAGGAAAAAGTTTTTAGGGCTCATTTCCAGGTCCCTAACCCCTCCTACTTCCCACAGCAAATTGGTGATTATCTAACTGGCAAGAGTATCTTATTGGCCAAAGAATAAACCCAGAAAGTTTCACGCAACTGGACTCCCAACATCAAACATGTCCCTACTTTTCCACTATAAAGCATATTTATAAAGAGCTGACAGTGGGCATAATTTATGGCACTTATCCCAGGGGCAGGGGGAAGACCCCTCTCAAGATTTTCTGATGCCCTCGTTACTTTTTTCTTTCTTTACACTTTTTTTTAAATAAATTTGTCAATTTTGTCAATTATTGGCACCCTTGTCATATTGGGTCTCCCCCAAGATTTTCCTCTGGACCCACCCCTGTTTAGGGTTATGTCATCCTTGGATACAAATTTACTGGTATTTTAAACTATTCTAAACAAAGTAGCTACCTCAAAATGTTGGACAGATGTCCTAAGGGTCAATAAAAGGACTAGATATCAAAAAAGGTTGCACGCTTACATATCTTTGCACATAATTTTGTGAAATATTGAGCAAATTAGTTTACTCAAACGAAGCTTTAACATGAACGTCAGAAACAATTTTCTGCAGTAATTAGGGATGCATCACCCTACAGCACCCTTATGCAGGCTAAATCTAAGCAAAGAAAGATGCAAGATTAATTTCCTTATCCTCCCATACCCCTTCTATATTAGGCATCTGAATCCCTCCCCCTTACCTACAAAATAACCGCCACCCCTCCTTCATAACAGCTCATGTATAATTATATACTTTTCTCTTTTCTTTTTATTTGCAAAATTCCCTTTGACTGCTAAATTTTATATTTTGGGAGAACTTTTCAGGGGGATATGTGGGGTGGAAATTCTGCAGAGAGGAGGGGAGAATCTTCTTGCGGGATTTCCCACTGGAAGTCCGGGGGGGCTAGGCTGGAGCACCTTTTCATGACTTTTTAAATTGGCCAAAATTAGAAAAATGGTCTACTACTGTGTTATGCCAAACTGGATATTTTGGACACCAATCTGAGCAACAAGTTTGCTGAAGAGTAGAATAGCCTGCCATGAAAGGTGGTAGAATCATATAATATGTAATTATTTAAATATAGGCAGAATCAGGACACTGCTTTATGTAAATAATCTTAATTCCTGGAAGGCTGTCAAATAAGTTTGTGCATTGGTTTTGTTTCTTAATTTATTCTGTTTTCTCTTGTTTGCCTTATTTGCTGTTTCTTGTTTTGAGATTGCTGCAATAAGCGTTCTTATTTTATACAACAAGCATTGTGCTAGCTGCTATTTGATATAACAAATAAATAATAAAAATATATTGGGAAAATCAAACTGCTTAGTTACTGAGTACTATTGAGTCATATTCTCCGTAGGGGCCTCCCCCAGGCCACTCAGCACGTCCTCAGGTGGTGGAGAGGGGAATGTATTACAGATATTGCAGATTTTGTATTATGTATTAATGTATTACAGACTTTTCAATAATTTTTAATCCCCATCACATTATATTCACGTGAAACATGGATATTAAAGGTAGATGACAATCTGCTGCATTGCTGGTATTACCTTCCTTGATCAAATATCAAATGTCAAACTCCTTGAGCACCTCAATATCCAATCAAAAATCATCAACACCATCCAACTCCAACAACTTCGTTAGCTCAGTCATGTAAAATAGATGAGCCAGCTCCTTCTCACAAAAATCATCTTTGAAGGGCAGATCCACGGTCCATGTCCCCCAAACAGGTGGAAGAAAAATGTTGCACCTTGTCGCTTTTTCAACCTTCTTTGCCTAACAGAGGAGCACAAGACATAAAGAAGACATTTTTTCCCTCAATTTAATTAGAAATCAATAAGGAACAGGGTGTCTCTTTAAAGGCTCAAAATGGAATTTGAAATAGTAGTGATTGATGCTACTTCTAACAACCAACTACAGCTCAAGGCAAACATACCAGCTCATGCTTTTGCTCCATCCTAACCTATTCAAAACTTCCCTATTTATCCCTTCTATAAAGTTCCAATTTCCATGAAATCTTTCCTTTTGACCTCTTGTCATCCTTCATCAATAAAATGTATGCTATTCATCTACACCATTATTTCATTAAAGCATTGGAAAGTGGAACTGAACCACATTCTTGTAAATCTTGCAGTTTGACATACAGTCAGTGAAATGGTACCTAAACCTACCTTGGGTGATTCCTCAAGAAAACGTGTATCAAATTTTCTTCTGCCTTTTGAAGCAACAATATTCAGAACCATACTAGACAACTACCATGACTGTAGCTTCCAGTGTTCTAATCTTGGTTTCTAGACTTATCTTCTTATACTTCCATTAAAAAAAATTGACTGAGCAAAACACCCTGGGCCATGGTTATTCTACTATTGGATTTTAATTTTCCTTCATAACACCTCCTTACCTTCATTTCATCCAAGTCTAACCAATTTAGTCTCTGTAACATCAATTCTCACTCCTATTCTTGCACCAAGAGCTCAAAATCCCCCTAAAAATCCATTTATTTTATTAATATTTTTATCTAGGCCACCAATATCCTCTGTGTAATCTACATCTGGAAGGTTTTTACCTTCTAATTTGATTTAATGCTCTCCCATAGCCATTGCTATGTTATTTAGGATGAATTTCTCCAAGACACAAATAAAGATCAAAGTTTTGTTGATATTAATCTTCAGGAGAATTTCATGGTCAATTTTGAGTTTTTCTATTACTCGGCTTGGTAGAATGCAAACACACCACTTCATGCATCTTTTATGTATTTTTCTAATTCACTAAGTGCTTCTTTTGCAAATTATTATTCTGAGCCCTGAAAAGAGCTCTTTAATTGACACCCTCATCTTTATTATTTGCTAGTAGAAGGAATGGCATTGAATCTGAAGTACCTAATGGCCCAAATAATGACACATATAGCCAGAATAAAAGTAGTATCTAAAAGTTGTCTTCAGTAATACAGATTGATTAATGTCAAAATTCCATGAAATAAAATATACAATCTTGACAGAAAAAGCAGACATTTATGCTTTTAGAAAGATAAAACCTAAGTGGACTAAAACCCCTCTTGGAGAGGTTCAGATCCAGATTCCTGATTAGGCTACACTTTGGTCACCAACTTATCTAATGTAGGAGGAAGAGGAATAGCCATAAATACTCACTTTTTCACTTTTCACAATTTCACTTTTTTAACACATATATTTTTAAAGGTCATCAAAGGTCAGGACCCTCTAGAAGGAAAGGGAGCGAATGTAGGTACTTCAAAATACCTTCCCAGGACATACTTTAGCCTGTGACCCTTCCCTGAAAGTTTCATCTTCCTAACCTAACCCCTTTCCAAGATAGCAAGAAGTCAGTAAACTAGAATTTTATCTCAAATTTAACATTTATTTGCATTAGAAATTAACTTTATGCCCACCCCTATATTTAGGCCTATCAATTCAGGGTAGCCTAGGCTATTTATATGCACATTAGGGAGGTAGGCATAAATTCATCTCTAATGCAAATGAATATTAAATTTGGATTGAGGAAGCAATTCTTACTAAAGAGATAAGTTTGAAATTTACTCTCCCTCCCATGTGCAAATATATAGGATACCCTGAATTGGTAGGCTATATATAGGAGTGGGGTAAAGTTCATTTTCCAGCACAAATGCTTGTTACGTTTGGAGTCAGGATGCAATTCTGACAATAGAGATAAGTTTATTTTTTAGCTGCTTGAACAGCCGTTAGTATAAACCTTACACCAAAAAAGGTTCTTACTTAAGAAACCTAGTTTTCAACGTTTCTTTTCAAATGTACCTCCCTCTTTAGACAGTAAAGGATTACTTATTGTTCTTTAATTTTATTTAGCAATTGGCAATAATACTCACCAAAACTAAAAAATACCCTTGGCCTTCAATCTTTCTCCCAATGTAGAAATCCATGTTTTTTAATTTCAAATGTCATGTAATTCCTCGTGTTCTTTTACTTGTCCGATTACTTATCTGACTAATCCCAGCGTTTTATGAGACGCACATGACGTCAGAACTCGGATTATCCCCTCGAACGCTCAAATCAGTGTTTCCACTTTGAGGGATTTTTCCCTTTCTGAGGGATTTCTAGGCCTTCCGCGGGATTCCTTTCTCTAAAAAGGGATACGGGATTTTTCAGGGATAATTGAGATATTAAGGGATTTTCCCTACTAAACTAGAGATATTCAAGATTTTCAGTTTTGATGGTGTATTCAAGGATTTTTGTTGGTGTTTCGTGCAGCTTCCAGAATTTTTTATCTTTCCCAGTAAGGATTTTGTTTTTCTTCAGTATGAGCGATATAGTGAGCTACTCGCCAACTATTTCAAAATTGCTTGGCAACTGTTTCAAAATTCAACAGCGGCAATTGGAATTGGCTAGTTGAATAAGAAGAAATAAAAGGAAAGTAAAAGTAAGATATATTATTTTTGAATTGAGGGTTTGATATTTTTGTTAATTTTTTGGTTATAGTGGTGTGCTTTACCTGGGATGCAGGTAAATTGGGATCCACATCACTCTCCTGGAGTGATGATGGGGCCAAATGCAGTAGGTCCAAATAATCAGCAGGGGCAGGCCCCCATGTACACAACATTTATTCCACAAGTTGTACCTATGTCTCAAGCTATACAGTAGCAGGGTCAGGTTATACAGCAGACACCAGGATTTAATCAGGCAAGACAATCACCATATGTCACAACTCTAGCCCCCCACAATAGTCAATACAGTCAGCATCAAATCTATATTTCACCACACTCCCAAAATAGATTCATTGCTACAGTCCCTACATCAAATTCATTTGAAATTTTGAATTCAATTGATGAAAATTACCCACCTCTTCCCTCAGATGAAGCCATGAATTTAGGCAGTGCAAACCCTAAAGAAGTGGAGGGTATCATAAATTTCCCTAAGCTAGGATTATTTCATGACTTGGGAAAAGGAGCCAAGAGAGCTATATCCCCAACCCTCATTGAGGAAAACAATAGAGTTGCTACACAGCTGCTCCTAAGTACCACCCAAAAAATAAGGGAATCCAGATTCTTGACAGATTTGATAATAGAGTAATCTTGTCTAGCAAAATTGAAACAAAAATCTTGCCTATGGAAAGAGAAACCACTTTAAGCCTAAAAGAAGCATTGAAACCTGAGCACTTTGAATTTGAACTGAGCAAAGATAAAAAGAGAGTCACAATATTTCTTCCAACTGAATCTGCTGTAGCAAAAGCATTGACAATTAAGAAAATAGGTGAAACATAAGTCAAAGACAATATGACAATATGTAACCCCAAAAATGTCATCATCACAGGAGACTTTAACATGCCGGACACCAGGTGGGTCGATGGTTTAGGCTTTACTCTTCAAAACAACTATACCAATCCAACTCTTGAAGCCTTTGCTGATAACCTGCTGGTCCAGACAGTTGAGTTCCCTACCAGACATAGAGATCATCAAACTCCATCTCTCCTTGATCTCGTTCTGTCAAACAACCCCGAAAAAATTATGTCAACAGCAAACTTACCCCCCCTTGGAGCAAGCGACCATCTTTGTATCCTGAGTGCAATAATCTTGAATCAGATACCAACCAACAAAATCAAACGAACGTTTGTTGATTACAAGAAAATACGCCAGGACCTACAAGAGATTGAATGGGAAAACTCCTTGCAACAAGACACTGAAGCATCCTGGGAGCTTTTCAAGGACATACTACTGAGTCTTGAGTTGAAGCATACGAAAACTTACTTCTCAGAACGTCCCAGAACCCTTCCGTATATGTCACCACAGCTAAAAAAAGTCATTAATAAGAAAAAGAAAGCTTGGAAAAAGTATAAAAATTGTGAGAGTGCAGCCCATCTAGAGCAGTACAAAAAGGCCAGGAACAAACTGAGAAATGCGACCAGAAAAGCAACCATAAGATATGAGGAGTCGATAGCACTAGAGGCAAAAACCAATCCAAAAAAGTTTTGGAGATATGTCACTTCAAACAACCCAAGCCGCAGGTCGATCCATCATTTTACCTCCAGCGATGGAACCAAAATAACCGACCCATTGGTAATGGCAGATACCCTCAATCAATGCTTCTCGTCAAATTTCTCTAAAGACCCTGGATGCCCCCCACCGGATATGCCAACCACCCACATCAAACACCCTATGCCATCGATCCAGTTCACAGCTTGTGATACTTACAAGCGCCTAAAAACTTTGGACCCATCCAAGGCAAAGGGACCCGATGGCATCCATCCTAGGTTGCTGAAGGAGACCGCAGCTGAAATAGCGGAACCCCTGACAAGAATATTCCAGATGTCAATAGCTTCCAAAACTATTCCCTCTGACTGGAAAACAGCAAATGTCATGCCAGTTTTCAAAAAAGGACAGAAAGATAAACCACAGAATTACAGACCCATCAGCCTGACTTCTGTCCCATCAAAAGTCATGGAAGGCGTCTTAAATGATGCAATCGTTGCACATCTGGAAACTAACAGCCTGTTATACGATGGACAACATGGTTTCAGGAAGGGTCGCTCTGTGGAGACAAACCTAATTCAATCATATGACATAATCACCAAGATGATTGAGGAAGGCCTTCCAGTTGACGTACTCTTGCTGGACCAAGCCAAAGCTTTCGAGAAGGTAGTACACTCGTACCTGGAAAGGAAACTAGAGTTCTATCAACTCCACCAAGATGTAAGAGAATGGATTATCCAGTTTCTCAAGGATAGAATACAGAGGGTGATGATGTATGATGAGGAGGGGAATCAAATCATGTCAAACCCAACTCCAGTGCTCAGCGGAGTTCCGCAAGGAACTAAACTGGGACCTACCCTCTTCAACATGTTCATCAATGACTCAGCCCAGTCAGTGCAAAATGACCTTAAACTGTTTGCAGACGACTCGAAATTGTTTGGCCCAGTCGCAAACAACCAACAGTGCGCAGCTCTGCAGGCAGATCTGCACACCCTCAACAACTGGTCCTCTTCCTGGTCCCTCGAGTTTAATGCTGAAAAGTGCAAAGTCCTACATCTTGGCCCTAAGAACCCAGGAATGACATATACAATGACAGATCGTACTGGGAAGCTCATAACTTTGGAAACTGTCACCGAAGAAAGAGACCTTGGGGTCATTGTTGATGACAAAATGAAATTCCATAGTCACAGCAAATACCTAGCTGCAAAAGGCAACAGGTCCCTTGGTCTCATCAGACGTAATATCACCAGTAGATCTCCCAGGACAATCAGGAAGCTATATACAGGACTGGTCAGACCGCAACTTGAGTACGGAGTCTCTCTTGCCGTTCCCCACTATGTCGTGGACAAGATGATCCTTGAGAGCGTTCAGCGGAGGGCTACAAAACTACCAACCAAATGTAAGAACCTCTCGTACCCTGAACGCCTCAAGAAACTCAAGCTCCCAACCCTGACGTACAGGAGGAAACGCGGAGATGCAATCCTGACCCACAAGCTGCTGGAGAATGGTGTCACACCAGGGCTTTTTAATAAGTCGCTCTCTAGCCACACCCGGGGCCACACCAAGAAGCTCCAGCAACAAAGAAGCTCACGGAGAGAACGTTCCAACTTCTTCTCAACTCGTGCTGTTCCACTGTGGAATTCCCTTAGTGAAGAAACAGTTCAGTCCAAAACTGTTGACAACTTCAAAAAAGCAATTGACCGAGACTGGGCAGCGATGGAGTGGAAACTACACTGGGAGGCCAGTGGATCTACTCAACGGAACTAGACAACGCACTTCCACCTCCATCACTCAACCGGCGAATCTACAGGATGTTCACCCAACCTTATTCGCCGGACAGTGCGATTTAAGGTAATTTAAGGTAAAGCTGATGAATTGAAACCCAGATGTCAAGGAGTAATAAGGGGAATACCTAAAGAAATCACTGAAGAAGAGATTAAAAGTGATCTTGAATCTGAGTCCAATGCTAATGTGAAATCTGTAAAAAGATTGAAAAGATTTAATAGAGAAACAAAACAATTAGAAGATAGCCTATCAGTCTGTATTACATTTGAAAATAATCTCTTGCCCTCAGCAAGAGATTTTTATTTAAAACAATCAGGTGCTCAGACAGAAGCACACAGATGGACTTTGTGGACCAGGAAACCAGTAGCTAACTGTCGTGATTAGCATGAGAGGGATTTTTCAAAGGATTATTGCTTAACCAAAAAGGGATTTTTAGGGATTTTTCGTCTCTGATTCGGGATTTTTCAAAAAAGAAAGTGGAAACACTGGCTCAAATGTTAATTTCAAATGTGTCAAATGAATTTTGATGTAAGATGCCTCTAATACTTTCAGTTGAATCTGTGAAATGAAGGGCCAGGTATTCCTTTACATTTTATACAAAATATAAAAAGAAAAACAGTTCAAATTTTTTCACAAAAGAAGAAGCTTGATGTAAAAAAATAAATATATTTTTAACAGAAAAGCAACTGACATCAATGAAATCAAATAAAACAAAAATTCATGGAGAATAAATAATATAAGCCATATATTTAACCTATAATGAGGTGGCATAAAAGATTATTTTTAGAATTAGAAAAAAACAGTGTTATGGCTTAAAGTTCTGCTCAATCAACAGGAGTTGTCTAAGGCCAGAGAAAAAGAAACTGATAACCAAAAAAATGAGGCACCCAAAAATTTCAGGACCCTTTAGAGGGAAAAGAAGTAGAAGTAGGTACTTCAAAATACCTTCCTGGGAAATACTTTAGCCTGTAGACACATCCCTGAAAGTTTCATTTTCGTAGCCTAACCTCTTTCAAAGATAGCCAAAAGTAGCTAAAGTAAAATTTTACCCCTACTGTATCTTAAAAATCCAGTTTAAGTAGCAGTCTCAACAAATATAGACTATATAAAAGGCTATAGGTATTGGCCTAATCATTCTAAATTTTTTCCAACTAATAATTATAGGATGGTTTAGAAACTAGGCCTGTTTGATATAATAACATTTGACTAACTCACCAATGTGATAGCTGCCTCCCTAAGAATCAACCTTTTTAATAACAAAAAAACTTTTCTTCTGACTCCTTATGAAGCTTAGCCTATGCAAGACAGGCCTAGAACACCAAAAACCCTTTAGATACTAAGGAATATGCATAATATTACTTACAGGTCACTGAAAAGCTAAGATTATTTCTATTATGTACAGTTTCCTTGTCTTTTCTCTAGACTTAATGATTTCACATGTTTATCCATTTAAAAAAATATATAGCATTGACGTCACAATCCTCAAATAATCTTTTTATTTGGGGGTTATAAAGTGCCAGCCCATGGACAAGTAATCTTGAGCGTTTGTGGGGATAATCCGACTAATCTCTGATGTCATATGTGTCTAAAGAAACGCTTGGATTAATCAGATTAATAATCGGACAAGTAAAGAAACGCACCCTCAGAGTTGGGTTTGATTCACTTTTCAAGTTGACTGAAACCAGCATTCCGACGTTTTATTTGCGATTCTGAGTTAACTTTTAGTGTTCGAAAAAGTTGACTGAAAGTTAATGAAAAGTAGACTTTTAACAACTTTTACATTTTGTACGTTCATCACAAGTTAACTCGGAAAGAAGGCAGAAGTTTCAATTATAGCTACGCCTGGAGTATGTCTTCAGATGGATCCAAGATGAAGGCACCACTTTTGTGTACCAGTGTGGTCAGTTATTGAGCTTGATTTTTTGTTGTTGGGTAGGTTGCACTAAAATAGACTTAAAAACTATGTTATTAGCCTAGTTAAAACTGGCTTTTTTCTTGTGTAGGTGGGTGGGTTTTTTCTTTTACTGGGTGGGATAGGTAGATAATAAAATGATTAAGAAAAATCTTATAAAGTTATTGCAATATTAGTTAAAGTTACTACTAAGTTACTTGAGCAATTATTTCAGAGCTGGGTAGCCTAATACAGTTTGTGTGGCCAGAAGTTTAATGGTAAGATTGCAAATTGTGATTTTCATTTGTCTTCTTTTAGTCATTCCATTCTAGATGCTTTGGATATTTTTTTATTGTGATAGATTGTCTTAATGCTCTGAAAACGTAGTATTAAAGATAGCAGTGATAGAAGTATTAGTAATAGCATGTACATATTGCATTTTAGTCAAATGATCTTCCGTTTAAGTTGTCTCTGAAAGTTCCAACTTAATACCCAAACCTTTTCTTGAGATATGCTCTTTATATACACATACACATAGCATCTTTTGATTTGGTTCAAATTTCCCCTCCGTATTGTGAACGGAATAGTGTGGTAGCAGTAGTAGTGGTCATAGTTGGAGCATTAGTGGTATCATGCAAATTTTACCTCTTTGATCCTCTCCCTTAACCTTTCCTGAACGTTCAAAATTAATATGTTCAATCATTCCTGAGTTGCACCCTTTTCACAATCTATATGCACATAATATGGTTTGATTTAATTCAGCACTTCATTTAGCATTACATGAAAAGCTAACCTTAATGACCTTCGTCTTTTTGGAAAGTAAAGTTAAAAATACATACCTTGCTCAATAATATATGCAATATGTAAGCAATGAACAAATTGTACTGAGGACTGTGGGGTGGTTGACATCCAAAGATATAATTATTAGATCTTTCAATAATGCTGAAAAAAATTGCTCATACAATTTTGATTGGATGTGTTTTAAGAATGGTAAGCTTGGGGGGGATGGTTGCCCTACATTCACTTTGACTCTTAAAAAAGCGCTAGAACTTCTGATTTAAAATCAAATAAGCCTCCTTCCAATCTGTAGTTTATTTGACCACCCGTTCTACATAAGCCTTATATGCCCTGGGGTATGACTTACCCCATTAAATAACTAACATTACCCTATTAAAATAATTAATAAGTGATAATACATTGCCCTTTACTTGGGTAGCACTATTAGGCTGCCTATAGAAAGGGGGCATGTTTGAGCCTTGGCCTCCAAAAAGGCTTAGCATACTAAGGCGAAATTTTGGGGAAATGTTGAGAGTGATGAAGAACACAATCAAAACACATTATGTGTATGCTGCTTGTCAAAACCGTGTATCAACAATGTTAAAGGATCTGGGAGCATCCAGTTGAAATTCTCAGGGCATGTTGAAACGGATGTTGAAGAGTAAGCGGAGGGCAACCGGCCCCCTGGCCATATTTAGGTGCTGCTTCTTTAGCATCGGTCCGAAATTTTGAGAAAGTCTTATTGTTCAAAATAACCAAAATATCGAATAACAATGTCTTCAATGATTATATACCCCCCCCCCCACAGCCCCAGGGCAAGGATTGTAAATTATGCAATCTACCCATGAACAATATGCCGATTGAATCTGTCCAATCTGAACAGTAAGACATGCAGGATTTACTATTTTATAAAAGAGATAATGTTTGATTCTTGGTGTGTCAAAAAAGGCTGAGGGTATAAAGGTAAAACTTTGGAGAACGTTAAGGGGTGTTTTGAACTGGATCAAAAGACACTATGTGCATGCAGTCTATCAAAAAGACTCTAATATCATAAGAATGGCTTAGGATACTAAGTTGAAATCATCAAGACATATTGGATTTTTGTTTTAGATTTAGATTTTTGTTTCCCCCCTCCAATCCCCTATGTCCCCGGATCCGATTTGGATTGGAAATGGAGCACCTGAGACATAAGATCCTTCTATGTATCAAGTTTCATTAAGACCGGATCGGCCATTCATAAGATAGAGATACCTCAATTCTCACGTTTTCCAAGAATTCCGGCTTCCTCCTCCAACTCCCCCCAATGTCACCAGATCTGGTTGGGATTTTAAATGAGAGCTTTAAAGCACAAGATCCTTCTAAATATCAAATTTCATTAAGACCTGATCAACCGTTCGTAAGTTACAAATACCTAATTTTTTCTAATGTTTCCAAATTACTCCCCCCTCCCAACTCTGCAAAAAGAGAGCGGATCCGGTCAAGTTATGTCAGTCACGTGTCTTGGACTTGTTTTTATTCTTCCCACCAAGTTTCATCCTGATCTCTCCACTTTAAGTGTTTTCCAAGATTTCCGGTTCCCAATCCCCCCACCCTAACTCCCTCAAATAGAGTGGATTCGTTCCGGTCATTTCAATCACGTATCTAGGACTTCTGCTTATTTTTCCCACCAAGTTTCATCCTGATCCCTCCACTCTAAGCGTTTTCCAAGATTTTAGGTTCCCCCCCCCCCCCACCAAATTTCCCCAATGTCACCGGATCCGGTCGGGATTTAAAATAAGAGCTCTGAGACCCAAAATCCTTCTAAATATCACATCCGTTCCCACACTTCCCCCCACCCAGATGGTCGTATCAGAGAAATCTAATTTTATCTTGTCTGGTTCCTGATACGCCTGCCAAATTTCATCGTCCTTGCTTACATGGAAGTTCCAAAACTAGCAAAACCAGGACAGACAGACAGACCAACCGACACAATTTGCAATCGCTATATGTCACTTGGCAAATATCAAGTGCCATAAAAACACCAAGTTCAATTTTCTTTTTCAATGATTTCTTTTTTTATTAGAAGATTATATTTAATGCATACCAACCTCCTAATTTTTCATTGACTCCCTATCTGTTGCATTTGCAGATGTAGAGGGTGTATTCATATCCACCGTTTACCCCATTTTCAAAGGTGTTAATAGAAAAAATCTAATTTAAAACTGATAGATTACAGAGAAAAAAAAAGCTCCATAAATATGGAGACAAAAATTTGACCTGAGCAAATGTTGTGAAATAGGAAGTATTGATCATTTTTTCAGTTTGGCGATTAACTAGGTTCTCCTATTATCTTGATGATAACGCTCTGAGGTTTATATCTGGTAACAACATATGCTGGTAAATTGGAAGTTTCAAAGGCGGTGTATTTGCATAAATACTGATCTGGAACATATTAGGAACTGTAGTGAATCACTATTTTGTGTTGTTTCTTTTATTAATTAGCTTCTTGTATGATTTATTCGTTCGAATCATCAATCTAAATGCTATATCGTGGAAAATCACTAGTTTTAGAGAAAAACCACTTGTTTTAGAACAAAGATTGCTATAAATCACTTAGCTAGAAGAAAATCACTTGGCAACATAAAAAAATCACTAGAAATAGTGATAGATCTTTAGGTGTGGCAACTTTGATTGTCACAATGAATCTAGATGACCGAGTCCAGAATGAACTAATAAGACAGTATTTCAAACAGAAACTTGACCTGGATATGCTGCTGCTATCTTTCCTGGTTCGGCAATGCCTGGTGCAGGCCTGATGGCTCCTTTTGTTTCTAGGGAACTTTGGTGCAAAGCACTCCCAGGCCAGAAAAAAGGCACGGAGGCTATTCAAAATCCTAAAAGAACTCCATTAAGTCTGACCGTGAACCGATTAGTGGACTGAAGCGATACGGCTGCCGATGGGGCCCCTCTTTGTTTGCAATTGTTTCTTTATCCTACAAAATTAGCCAGGAGTTGTTATTCTCTTACTCTCTCTGTGATCACTTCTACTGCCCTTCTTATTGCTAGATCTTCCACTTTGCAAAATTTATCATTAAATTGCAGGTTTTTGGATATTGGTAATATTTCTTTTAGGAGTTTTGCAAACCCAAGATTTCTCAGGAATTTCTTTTTCTGAATTTATTACTGGCTTCAGCTTGAATTCGGCGTTTAGAGACAATAATAGATGTAAAGTGACATATCAGTAGACATTAATTGTGCCTGACCTACATTTCTTCTTCTGATATCTTGTAACGTTTGGTCACAGGATGTCAAGATTTTGAAGACCATTATAGTTTTAATTATAAATGCCACCATAGATTTAATTTTAAAACGTGTTATATCAAATTTAATTCTTTTTATGTAGTCAGAGGAGAAATGACTGTAAGCTACCACTAATATTCAGTAACGTGCTCTGAACTGAATTTCGTATTGAGCTAAAGAGATGCAAGCATTAAACTTGAATCCGGCTTGCATTGAAAAAATCTCGTTCTTTCATGTTGGCATTGGCGATATAAGTACGAAAAGTGCAAGTAGTTTGAAGCTTTAATTTCCATTTTTTTCAAAGAGTATTATTATCTTTGTTTCTTCTATTCTAGAAAATGAGTCTGATTGAAAACAATAACGACTCTTTGTCATACTTAGGAAGGTATTTGAACGTTTGTATTTCAACAATTGCCAAGCAAAGTGGATATGGAAAAACTGAAGATTATACCAAGATATATTTTATGGACAGGTACCTTGAAGTAGTAAATAATACTTCACCAGGAATAAAAGCACAGAAGATGCTTACTTTGCTGCAAATCATTAGTGATGGAATTAGAAGTGGATTCATTAGTGTTAATACAATTTTTTCGTGTATGCTGAACAGTGGTAAAATTTTACCTCAATTCGGTTTAAGGCTGTTAATGAAGAGGATTGAAACATGAAGATGCATAAATTTTTCCTCATGAATGATTATTTTACTCAACGCTGAAAAGGAATTTAAGAATAGACATTAGAAAAAAATAAACAAATGGAATTCAAGTCCCCTTTTTAACAAGAGAATCATAGGACAGTAGGACATAGGACACTCAATAGGACACTCAAGTGATATTTTTGATTAATTTTCAATTTTAATCTAATTTGAGGTGGGGGCAAGGATAGGTGTCTGACATGCTAAAAGTACCTTTTCGGGCATATTATGTGAACTTGTTTTTCCCATATTTCTTCAAAAATTTTGGAAGAAGTTTATTATATCTCTGTGCCTGTGCCACCTAAATCCCTCATATCCTCTTTCTCGTTACTTTTAGTTTTTATGGTTCAGTATTTAGCATAAATAACTTGTACAGAATGTGTCAAAGAAAGAAAGGAAATATGGTGAGCAATGCTCAATTTTTTTCAGTTTTTATTCTTTTTTTCATTCCTTCTCATTCTTCTGCAAAAGTCAGTTGTAAGGTTCAAGAGCTTATCACTTTAACCCCCAATTGTGAACAAGACTACAAACTCTGTTTTTTGAGCATCCCTGGTGCTTATATATATATATGTTGAGCGTTGGCTATATATTGCATGAATATTTGAATGTAGTTTCATACTAAGAGATATTTTTTTTATAGTAGAATATTATGTTCATTAATACAAAAGCACGAAAGAGTTCATAGCTACATATACTGCGAAATTGATCTGGAATCTATTATTATGTGTCAATTGCTGAAGTTAAAGTAATGAGCGACCAGGAAAGGCTTAAACTACAACCATAAAGCTTATAAATTGATTATTTCGTTGTACAAATAGAAAAACTCAATTCAATCCCCAAAGCCAGTTAAACGCTACATAAAAATTAATATTAATAAGTTAGGATCAGATAAAATTTGGCATCCTTTTTAAGCTGTATGATAGAACAAAATAGCAGGCAACTGGAAAATCATAGAAGCTGTTTAAGAGCTCATTCCAAAGGAAATTGCTTCTTCTACGTTTTTTGTAATTGAAAAACAAAATATAAGTATTTTTTAATGTGTTCCACTTTCTATTTTTTGATTTTTAATGTTCTTTGCAGGCCCCCTGACGCTAGCTACATTAGTATAGCATTATGTACGTTAGTCCTGTGATTAGATTTAGCATATTAGTGTACCCTACTGTGGAAGTATCAAGCTCTTCCCTTCAGACGTTCGGATTTTTTTTCTTTTTTTTCAGGAGAAAGATCGTAGACGCGTGTTTATTTGTTGTTGGTTTTGATTAAGTAATTTCAACAGTAATATCAGCCAAATGAAGCAGTAGAAATGACCAGTTAGTTGATAAAATCCATTTCAGTTACCGCAAAAATTATGAAGAGGGCCTTCTAGGGATGGGGATTTTTAGGCCTAAAATATATCAACAGTATACTCAACAGCTTCACGAAGTTTCTTGGCGATCAGGTTGACATTGTCGTTGTGCATACAGGATATTCCTTCAATTTTATTTTTACAGTGTGTATTTTCATGATTCTATAACTAATCTGGAAAAATGTCGTATAGTATAACTGCGTATAGTTCGGCTGTCGCATAGTTATGCTCGAATAATTTAGTGGCAAATCGCTAGAAGGTTATATACATGGATAGTATATAAAGATAACACTTTTCTCCCTTTTTAGCTTGAAAGAATTGATGTTGGCGTATTCGCTTTCTAGAATGGACAAAAAATCAAAACAAAAAGCTTCGTTTCTTGGTTGCAGTATATGCCAATTATGGAAGATGAACTTAGACAATGGGAGGCTAATAAATCATCCAGGTAAAAAAATTTACTGAAACAAATTCATGAACTCATTTGATTTTATTTATCATGATATATATCTCTACCTTTTTAAGAGAGCAATAATTGTTTCTCGAAAACGGCTCGATAACTTTTTCTGAATATTGATTTACTAGTATTTATCAGCTTCAAAAGAGGATCTAGATGTATTTAGGATTTTAGGCAAATTCGTTTTTACGGCACTTGGTATTTACCAATTTCCCCGATTCGACCTTCTGGGGTGGGGTGGGGTGGTGGAGGGACGGTCAATTCGGAAAAATAAGAAAAAGTGAGGTATTTTTAGCTGACGAAGGGGTGATTGGATCTCAAAGAAATTTTATATTTAGAAGATTGTCGTGTCTCAAAGCTCTTACTTTAAATCCCGACCGTGTCTGGGGATATTGGGGGGAGTTGGAGGGGAAAACAGGAAATCTTGGAAAGTTCTTAGAGGGAAGAGATCGGGATGAAACTTGGTGGGAAGAATAAGAACAGGTCGTAGATACGTGATTGACATAACTGGACTGAATCCGAACTCTTTGAGGGAGTTGGGGGTGGGGTAATTCGGAAAAATTAGAAAAAATGAGCTATTTTTAACTTACGAACCGGTGATCGGATCTTAATGAAATTTGATGTTTAGATGGACCTTGTGTCCCAGAGCTCTTATTTTAAATCCCGACCGGATCCGGTGACATTGGGGGGAGTTGGAGGGGGAAAGTGAAAAATTTGGAAAACGCTTAGAGAGGAGAGATCGGGATTAAACTTGGTGGGAAGAATAATCCCAAGTCCTTGATATGTGATTGACATAACCGGACCAAGTCCGCTCTCTTTGTCGGAGTCGAGGAGGATTTCCAGTGCTTTGGCGAGTTTGGTGCTTCTGGACGAGCTAGGACGATGAAAATTGGTAGGCGTGTCAGGGACCTGTACAAATTGACTTGATAAGAATCATTTCCCGATTCGACCATCTGGGGGAGCTGGAGGGAGGGAAATCGTGAAAATGGAGGTATGTTTATCTTACGAATGGGTGATCGGATCTTAATGCAACTTGATATATAGAAAGATCTCATGTCTCAGAGGCTCCATTTTTAATTTGGATCGGATCCGGGGGCATAGGGGGGTGGAGGGGGGAAACGGAAATCTTGGAAATTGGAAGTCTTGGAAAACTCTTAGAGTGAAGAAATCGGGATGAAACTTGATGGGAAGAATAAGCACAATCTCTAGATACGTGATTGACATAACCGGACTGAATCTGTTCTTTCTGGGGGAGTTGGCGGGATTTCTAGTACTTTGGTAAGTTCGAGAATAGGTACAAGTTATAGATACGTGGTTGACATAAGCTAACCGTATCGATCTCTTTGGGGGAGTTTGAGGGATTTCTAGTGCTTTTGCGTGTTTGGTGCTTCTTGACGTGCTAGGACGATGAAATCGACAATTTTAGTACCGAGTCTAATTTTAAGTTCCGACCTCGTCACAAGTGTCATATGAGCTCTTGAATATTTTTTAGTATATATGACGTCAGGCAAAATTATACAGGATGACGAATGTATCCGAATAGTTAAAACAAAAGAAAGGGGAAAATGTCTGAAATGAAGCACAACGAAATCTCTGGTTAAAAGACATGTGGCAATGAGCATCGCAACGAACCAGAAATGAAAATGATGCACATCGAAATCTAAAGTTAAAAGGCAAACAACAGCGAGAAGCACGCTGAACTTCAAGCTAAAAGATGCACAATGAAATTTATGGTCTGAAGACAAGCAACAACAAGATCATGTCTAATCGTAAAAGAAAATTGCTCACATCAAAATATGCGGTTAGAATACAATAGACAGCGAGAATCAGAACGAACTCCAAACGAAAACGACGTGCAACGAAAATTATGGTTAGAAGACATGCGACAACAAGCATCATAACGAACTGCCAACTAAAATTAGGGCCAACGAAATCTAAGGCTAGAAGATTACTGAAAGCAAGACTCACTGTGAATCGTAAGAGAAACTGCTGCACAGCGAAATTTGCGGTTAGAAGACATATGACATCAAGTATCACAACGACTTGCAAACGAAAATTATTCATGACAAAATCTACGGTTGCACATGCCCTAGGGTAAATAATGCACAGGGAAATATGCGGTTAGAAGACACGGTACGATGAGCATCACCAATAACTTTAGGTGTTGTAGATGATTTATGTTAGTGGTTACCTATTCAGCTCTGGAGTAACCGGAGTGAAAAACTTGATCTATCGATTAAGAAAGCTCCTCTCTTGGATGGGGCTGAATATATTACAGCGGTAGTAATGGTAGTAGTATTAGTAGTAGCGTCCGCACATTACTTTTTTCAATTGACCCTCCTCTTTAAGCATTCTCTTAAGCTTCCGACTTAATAGGTTTCGTAATCCATTTCTCAGACGCACCTTTTGACTATATGTATGCATATAGTTCTTTTTATTTAGTCCAAATTTCCCTCAAATATTCTGGTACATTTCACTTTTATACCATTAGCCTTAATAGTACTACTATCATAGTAGGAGTATCAACTAGTGTCAATGATGGCAGTAGGAGAAGTAGTAGTAGTAGTAGCAGCAGCAGTATTGATAGCTGTAGTTGTATGCAGGTGTTGTTTTTTGGTCAGTTGAACATCCCCCCATAATCTCTTGGAAGTTTCAATTTGATATGGTAAGTCGTCTCTAAGGCAGTGCTGATCCACCCTTTTGACAATCTGTATGCACGTAGTATGTTTTAGTTTAGTTCAACTTTCCCCTCAACATTTCCTCCAATTTTCACTTCAGTATCCTCATCCTTGATTGTAGTCGCTACAGAAGCACTAAATATTGTAGCATTAGTAGTAGTAGCAGTAGTAGTACGATCATTAGTAGTAGTGTTAGTAGCCTGCAAATATTGTCTTTTTGGTCAGCTGATCATCCCTCTCATCATTTCCTTAAAGTTCCAACTTAATACACTCAGTCATTCCTGAAAAATGCCCTTTTGAAAACCCATATGCATATAACATGTTTTAAATTAATTAAACCCTCCTCTCTATATTCTCTGAAAGCTTCACATGAATGCCCTTCGTGTTTTTGGACACTAAAGGTCAAACATGCCTGCCTTTCTCAAGAACAAAAACTATTACAATAACAGGAACATTACAATAACAATAGTAAAGAATAGGTAAATTCTATTACCTACAGCCCATGTCCCGAGGCCTCTAGGGGGCGGGAGGGGGTCGACATCCCCAGAGACATTGTTACTGGACCTTTCAACTATAATGAACAAAATAGATGTATTTGAGTATGAATATGATGTGATTGGATGTATTTGGGAATTGATTTGTGTGGGAGGGTGACTGGCTATCCTACAATGACTTTCTACATCTTAAATAGAGTTCTAGAACTTTTCCTTTTGTATCGATATAGCCACTTTCGAAGTTTCTACAAGTTCTTCTATAGAAATGGCCTTGGAGAAAAAAAAATATCATATTGGGCCCTCATTGCTCTTTTCTTTGGCAGGACTTTTGTGCTCCGTATGATAAACGACAATATAGCTTGAATGTTCTAATACTACCTGAAAGTGAATTTTGGACGTATAACTTTGTGAAAGGAATTCCGCAATTAAATTTGTGTTGACCAAATTTTTACTCTTAGATTCATAATTGAGTAATGCCCGTGTCATCAATCCCGTTTATTCCTCAGATTTATAGATTGTGAGCAAGTGTCTGATTTGAATTGATAGAAGAGCTTCAGCAAAGGTCCTATCCTTATATGGAATGCCAGATGAACTCATTAAATCTAATAGTGCTATGTACGAGGATAAAATTGCTATGTTTAGTTGCTGGAATGAGGCTAGCGGCTGGTTTCGTATTAAATCAGGAGTTCAAATTCAAATTCAAATTCATTTTATTTAAAAAACATTCGACGGACAGAGCCGATTATTAGTTTTTATTGTCATACACACACAAAAATTCGTCGACAAGTCAAAATTAACATTCACAAAATTAATAATATATACAATTAACAATAATAATTGTCACATACACACGAAAATAAGTCAACAAATATACACAAAATTATAATAATACAATTAACAACAATAATCCGGATTAAAAAGTCGATCCAGCATTAAACAACTTAACAAACGAGGGCACAAAACTAAGCTCATAACCAGCATGTGACACAGTCACAGGTTGAAGTTTTGGTACAGGCTCTGCAACGGCCCTGAGTGGCCTTACCCGTGCCGGTTGATGTTGGGGAGGAAGGATATTTCGGTGTATAGGGCTGGACAAAATTTTATTACCAAAGGATAGGGCTAGTTTTAAACGACGAGATTGAAGGGTTTGAAGTTGAAACTGATTAAGGAGGGATATGTACGGTATTTTTGGGGCTTTTGAGATTACTAGGAGGGCACGGTATTGCACCCTCTCAACCCGGTCCGACTGTTCCCTAGTCAGCCCGAAATGCCATACAGGGCAACAGTATTCAAGTGTGGAACGTATAAAAGAGAAATAGATGCGTAGGAGGTGTGGTGCAGGGATTCCATGGCGAGCCAACAACTTTAGAGACCTGATGGCCAAATTAGCTTTTTTTAACATGCCATCAACATGTTTATTCCACTTCAGATCTGAAGTGATATGGACGCCGAGCAGTTTAATTTCGGTCACGTGACTGGCGCTGGGAATAGGTGGATTAAAAACTGGCGCAGATTTTAAAAAAGAAAATGTTAAAATTACAGATTTATCAAAGTTGACAGTCATTTTGTCCACCTTTGCCTCTTGACATATATCTTTCATTAATGAACCTGCTCTGCTTGGTAGGTTTTTCCGACAACATTCAATGAGCGACAGATCGTCGACATACTTCCAGCGATCGTCCAGTGTTGTTGCCAAATCATTTATTATAACAAGAAACAAAAGTGGTCCCAAGAGGGTACCTTGGGGAACTCCACAAAAAATGGGCAGTGGGTCGGAGTAGGTGGACTTATATTTTGTCCGTTGACATCTACCAGAAAGAAAACTAGCAATTAAACGTACAAGGAATGAATCTACACCTAGTCCAAGAAGTTTTTTTACAAGAATTTTGTGGCAAATTAAATCAAAAGCTTTTCTTAGATCTATTGCAATAAGATTAATCCAAGAATCTGGTTCATCGAGTTTTTGCAAAATACTGTCAATTATACTTACTAAGTAATGAGATGTAGATGTGTTTGGCATATTTCCAAACTGCCTTGGATCAATTTTGTCCAGAATACGGTCTTTCAGCCATGCTGCAACAAAACTTTCATACACTTTGCTAAAAATGGGTGTCATAGTGATCGGTCGGACACCCGAAAAATCATTGGGCGCATCTTTTTTTGGTATTGGTGTAATGAACCCATTTTTCCAAATTGATGGATACTCACCTGTTTTTGTCACCTGATTAAAAAGGAGTGTTAGGGGGCCACTAAGATAATCTGGAAATGCTTTGATGAGATCAATGGGAATATCTACAGGGGTAATGCTTGTTCTTTTAAGCCTTTTTAATTTGAAAAACACCTGGGACTCTGATATCAAAGGGAAATCAAAAGACTCAGGAGGAGGGGTGGGTATTCCCACGCTCAGTAAAGGCGGGAGGGATTGCACAATGTTACCCAGATGTTTATTAAGGGAGTTGGCTGTTACGACGTCATCTTCATCAATGCCAAAATCGACTCCTTTTTCCAGCTTGCCCGTCATCCTTTTGATTCGGTTGTACCACTGGCTTGGTTTGGACTCGAACAGATGATTAACTTTACGTTCTACATATTTGTTCGCGTGTTTTCGAGTGACTTTTCTTAGTTTGTTTTTCAACCTGTTGGCTTGTTGGGTATTACCTTGACGGAAAAGCCATCTCTTTTCCATTACCATTTTCTTAACTTCTTGTGTAATATATGGTCGATCTGACGAGAAACGTTTTGTTGACTTCTCAGGAAAACAGGCCTTGTAATTATGAAGCAAAGCTTCTTGGAAAATAGTAGCTTTTTCGTTGCTACTTTTAGCATCTTGGAATTTTTCCCATTTCTCGCAGCTTAACCATTGGCCAAAAGTCAGAAGTCCCTCACTTGTGATTGGTCGACTGATAGTTACAGTTGTAGTGTAATCGATTTTAATGGAACAGGTGGGGTTAAGTTCAAGAGAAAAGTGGTAACTTCCTCCAATTGGAGCCCCGGTCGTAGGTATGTTGTAAAATTCGTGCATATTTGTGGAAATTCGGTCAAGGGAGGTGCCACCTTTGGTTGTGGGAAAATTGACGAGCTGCTTCAGGCCGATTCCGGCGTCCAGGTGATGGAGCTTTAATTCATTGGCATCGCCCATCATGAAAATTCCGCATGATGGGTATTTGCCCAAAACAAAATCCGAACTGAGCTGTAGCTTTTCTACGAATGCTTGGCGGTATTCACTCGTCTGACCCGGCGAGTAATAATACACGCAGAGAGCAATACCAGTGAATTTCCGGGGGAGACGTCGTGGTTTTAGAATGACCCACATTATTTCGTCGTACTCAGTTAAAAAAGGGACATCAAGTCTAGCTGCTTTAAAAATTTCATGGGCATAAATAAGAACTCCGCCACCTTTTTTCCCCAGTGGATGGTCATCAGGTCGTATTTTTATAAACTCATCAAAACCACCTATTTTCAGGAGTTCTGGGTTTTGTCGATGAACTTCAGAAACCATTAGGACAGATGCCTTTGTTGCCTGAGCTAGACTTTCTAACTCAGCCACTTTATCAAAATTTAAACTTTCGGCATTTGCATAAATAAACCTAGGGAAGGAAAAAACATCAGAATTATAATACTTTACCTTAGTGGTGTTTGATGTTCTTGTTGTAGGTCTTTGTAAGAATATGTTATTTCCCTGGTGGGTGAGGCTGTCATCAGGATTACCCATACCAACCAGGGGCTCAAATTTATTCAGTACTGGAATTTCGGCTGAAACGAAAGAAATTGTGTCCTCGCCATTGGGGGCTGTGAGGGGGGAGGTACGGGGGGCTCGGGGACGTTATCTTTTGTGGGGGGTAGAAAAGTTGATGCTGCTGAGGTAGCGGATCCGGGAAAAACATTCCGACCGACCGAGAAGGCGCAACACACGCTTGGTTGGGGGTATGTTGATGTACGGGAGGGATTGTTGGTAAGGGGGGCCACGGAGGTCCGCAAAAGGTGTAATCGCGATGTTTTTGAATTCGTAACCCCCGTCCAATTAAGTTTTTTGATGCCGGGTTCGGATCCAGAAAAGTATTTTCCTGTCGATTGGTGTGACTGGAGCTACGTCTTTTTGATGTACCGCAACACGCATGCGCGAAACACATTCTTTTTCCGTACATGATAAAACACAACATAAATCAACGTGGTCAAAATTACACTCATTATTACTGCAAGTTTTCGAAATAAAGCGCGGACATATATGTAAAAAACGACACTTTTTTCTGTGCTTACAGAAACCATTTTCATTAAAATACCGACATATCTTGTTAAATTTGGGAGCCTCTTTCACAAAAAACCTGCATATAATATTACATCCTTTACTGGTTAAGGGCTTGCGCTTAACTTTTTGTTGCACTATTTTCTCGAAAACAATTAACGGTTCATCTTCAGTCGGTTGAATGTTACGAAAATTATTCTCGTCAGTTAACCTTACGTCAGCTAATTTAACACTTTCCTGAATCTCGTTATCGAGGATCATTCTCACACTGCATGCACTTTTTACGTCACTTAATGAGTTACAAATCTGATTGCTCGGGCCTTGTATAGAATTATTCATTTCAGAGCTAAAGGGAGACGAGCGTAATTTCACGGGTGGCATGGGTGAAAGGATTCCCAACTGATTTAACTGCATCATTAGGGTGTCAATAGTTGTTGTTTTTTCGTCAGTTAAGTTCTGAAGGTTACGTAAATCAGATTGGAGTGATTCGTGAGCATTTCTTAAGGGTAATAGTTCATTTTGAATAGCTGAGAGTTGATTCTCAAGAACGGAACATCTGTCAGTTAAAGCTGAGACTTCATTAACGTATTCAGAACAATTCGTGCATGGAGTTTTATCCTCACTGCTGGGCCTAGTTACTGTCTTAGTTTTGGGATTAGAATTCCTTGGTGTGACTATGGGTGTGTTTTTGCCAAAGGATCTAGGTCTAGGGCACGCTTGTGGCGTAACTTTGCACGGAATTTTCATACCGCTAGTAAATGAAGGTGAAGTGGGGAAGTCACAATTTAAGCACAACCATACCTGTAGTTTTTCTCTTGCTCCAAGCGTGATCCTTGCACACTTAGGATGCCACCATTGACTGCATTTGGTGCACTGAACTGTCCCACTAGTTGCTGGGTTTCCACACTCAGGGCAGTAATATTTAGTCATAACTAACTTGGAAAAAACTAGGTGCTGTGTACTAGGCTGATTGGGAGGAGGACTACCTCGAACCCGACCTACTCGTCTTCACCCGGGGTAAAAACCACAGAAATTCTCTACCTGCTGTGCGGAGATTCAATATCCAAAATAATCCTCAAGTTCGTATTTTTAAAACGAAAATCATAGATTAGATACACAAATGTCAAACAACGCCACTGCGTGTAAATAAAATTGAAAATATAATTTTGACAGCACCTCTCCGCACGCAAGTCAGATGAAGACTCAGTTAAGTAGGGTTACGTTCTTTTCCCATTTGTATGGATTATTCTGATGAACTTTGACAGGGGGCACAGCATAGGCAATGGGAGGACCCTTAAGTGAAACTCTCCTAGACTTAGGTTGTGCGAACGACTTAAGCAGTTTTTTTTGGTCATAGGCAACAATGTAATCTTCGGATCAGATACTAATAGGGCTCTATTTTTTAGATCCAAGTCTCCCTCAAAATGATCGTAACAAGTTGAAAAAATGTATGATCTTGTTGAACACAAACCACACACCTACAAAAGACAATGCCCTCAGATAATGCGCAATTATTGTTCGTGTTTTGCTTAGAGTATCGAAAATCAGCTGAGGCTTAGGCCAGAATGGGCTATTGCCTCGCCCCCCCCCAACCAAAAAAATAGGAAAAAAACCACTAGCCGATTCACTCTTGCTACTTTTGCTATATATCAAGCTATAAGTCTTAAGTAATTTTTTCTTTGTCAGAACATAAAAAAATTACCGTCTAGTCTATTTATATTTCTTTACCTTTCAAATACAGAAAGATAGACGATGCCCGAATCTTACTATAAGGTTTTCCTCAGCTGATTCAAAATTTATCAATTAACCTTGAAAAGAAGATTTCAGATTTTAACTTTCCCTATTTTAGTTGATATTTCTCTTTCTCTTTATTAAATTCAGATTGTTCGTTGTTAATTCGAAACTGTTTGGATTTTGAAATGGCCTACTATTAAAATGGAGGATCCTTCGTAAATTTTTTTATGTTTATATATCCTGTAAGTTTTAATCTCAACCTTAATAAACCCTGCACATTCCGAGTAAAGGTCAACGAAGATTTTTTATGGCTATTGGAAACAAAAATAGGTTCAAAAAAGCTCCAACAAGACTTGCTTTTTTTTTGTCAAACTCTGAACTTGATGCCCCATTCAACAGACCGTGCAGTTGAACTTGAGGATTCAAACTCTATGGTATGACTCACTAATTCATAATTCATTTTCATTGCGTTTTGCTGCATGACTTGAACTCACTGTGTATATCCTGATTTTTTTCAGGAGTAACTAGAGCTGGATCGAGTCAGAATCGAGAAAAATTCATCGTAGTCTCGTAACTTCTTTTTAAATCACGATGCAAACGGTGCAAGTTTGAGTGGGACCAAAGTTATCCGTATAAGCCTCAAAAGCATCGCAGGTAAGCAATCGCAACGAGTAAAGAGAAAGGAGAGATTAACATTCCTGATTGTTGAAGAGAAAACATATCTGGCTTAACAGATTAACTACTGCTTAGCAGCAAATCTAGAATCATAAGGAAATCTCTTCTCTGGAGAAAACATAATTCACCTATCTTAAATCTGATTTACCCTTTTATCAGTAACTTTAAGCTAGCAAAAAGAAGAAAAATTTTTTGATTCGGAACATTTTTACAAGTAATCTCTTTGTTCCTCTTTGCATAGACTCATGTTAACAGTAGCACTTCTCTCTCCTTCTCCTGGCATCTTATAAGTTGCTTTAAAAATTGAAATGGAAGTAAATGCTTGTCTACTGCATGAAGAGATCCTTAAAAGAGAAGCAAGTTAAAAAGGGTGAAAATCAAAGCAACAGTTTCTTCCAGATAATCAGCATTTTTTAGTGTATAAAATTTTCTTCTTAATCGTACTACAAAGCTGTTACTACCAAGCTGGTACCAGAAAGAACCTAACTTGTCATTCCGCTTGTTGTGTTCATGCTATTTACATGGTGATATTGGAAGTTCTTAAGATATTTCAAATTACAATTGTACCAGAGACAACTTAATTTATTATTCGGTTTTGTGTATTCGGGCTATTTGCATGGTGACATTGGAAGCTCTTAAGATGTTTCTGACTTCAACTGTACCAGAGACAATCTAATTTATCATTATGTTTTGCAAATTCGTACTAATTGCATGGTGACATTGGAAGTTAGTAATTTGTGAATTTTGTTTATTGTCTTTCTTTATATGTTCTGTTTAATTTAGCCTAAGTCTTATTTTTTTTTTATAATGGGTTCCAGACGTGAATTCGAAATATTCTGCTGCTACTACTACTAATAGCTCACCACAGTGCCAAGCCTCTTGCAAGCTCCTCCTCCATCCTAATGTATCCAAAGCTTCCCTCTTTACATCCTCTCAGGAAGTTCCTTCCAAGGAGGTAGCCTTAGAAACCGGGACTAAACCACATTTTTCGTAAAGCTTAGTGTTTAGATACGGTCAGTCACCTGGGACTCACATCTTGGTTTTGATAATGAAGTATCTTAATAATGTTCAATATGAAAATGTTCACCGCACAATACTACCACTACTGACAACTCAAGGAAGCATCAAGCCACCTGGAGCCAACACAGCTAAAGGCTCCAGCGCTCCTCAAATCTTTTCTTTAGAAGTCCTCCCACCAAAGTCCAGGGACGGACTGCTCTTCGCTTAGCTCTAGATACCGCATAACATACCCTAGACATCTCAACCTTTCTGTCCTTATGGTCCTATAAAGCAGAATTTGACCATACTTTAGAGTTACGGTCAGTTAGACGGGTACCAAAAAAATCTGTATGCAATATCATTGGAAAACATGAAGTAAATCCTCTTCCATCTTTCAGAGCACCAACGTTTCAGAACCATGCTTGACTGCTGTCATCACTATTTGAATATTGAAATCAAACATGAAACCAGCAAAAATTACAACAAACAGAAGTTAACTATTGCTCTTTTCTTCTCTTCCAAACCGCAAAAGCCTAAAACTTGTAGTGCCATTTGCGTTCTGTTGAATATTCAATTCTTTTCTGATCTGACAATGCTCTATGTATAGTGGTAAATGATCTTGGATACTGTTAAATCAATAAAAATAAGGTCTTTAAACTGAAAGTAAAAAAAAAACTTTATTTAATTTTTAGCAGAAATTAAAAGCTCTAGTGTCCTTTTTAAGTGACCAAAAACTTGGAGGGCACAGAGCCCCTCTCCCACACTCATTTTTTTCCAAAAACACCGGATCAAAATTTTGAGATAGCCATTTTGTTCAGCATAGTCGAAAATCTAATAATTATGTCTTTTGGGATAACTTAATACACAGTCCCCGAGGGACGGGCTGCAAGTTAAAAACTTTGACCATTGTTTACATATAGTAATAGTTATTGGTAAGAGTACAAACATTTTCAGGGGGATTTTTTCGTGTTGAGGGGGAGAGGGAGGTCGGGGAAGGGGGTACTTGGGAGGATCTCTCTATAGAGGAATTTATCATGAGGGAGGAGAATTTCCATGAAGGGAGCGCAGGATTTTCTAGTATTATTTCAAAAAGAACAATGAGAAAATAAATCAAAAAAGTTTTTCCAGATGGTAGTAAGGAGCAACATTAAAACCTAAAACGAACATAAATTATTACGTATATAAAGGGGCCCGTCTCCTCCACAATACCTCGCTCTTTATACTGAAGTAGTTTTAGTAATTACAACTATTTATTCTACGGCCTTTGTGATTTAGGGGTCATTCTTAAAGAACTGGGACAAAATTTAAGCCTTAGTGTAAAGATTGAGGTATTGACGAGGGGGTGAACCACCTCATATACGTAATAAAAATATACACATATAGAAGTTCGTTATGTAAGTTAATTCTTAAGTTACGTATATTTATTACTAATAAAAAAGTTAGTAAAAAAAAGTTCTAGTTGCATTTTTAAGTAAACAAAAACTGAAGGGCGACTAGGCCTCCTCCCCCACCCCTTTTTTAAAATCGCCCGATCAAAACTATGAGAAAGCCATTTAGCCAAAAAAAAAAGAATAAGCAAATTTGGTTTTAATTATTCATGTGCGGTGAGCCAAAATCAAAACATGCATTAATTCAAAAACGTTCAGAAATTGAATAAAAACAAGTTTTTTTAACTGCAAGTAAGGAGCGAAACTAAAACTTAAAATGAACAGAAATTATTCCATATCGGAATATCGCAAAATTAAGGATTCAATATGCTTGTTTATAGCTCTTATATAAATACAAACCCTGCTGGAATTATTTTGAATTCTGTTTCACAATTAGTGTGCCTATATAAAGTGTATAGTTTATGGGATAGTAGTGAAAATTGTAATAAAAGTGACTTAGAGCAATTAAATTGTTTTTAATATCTTTGTCATCTTTCAAATAGTTTGTTTTGTCGTCATATTTGTGTTCAGTCTCCAAGGGGTATTTTATCTTCACTGATCCTTAAGGAAAGCAATAGATGTACCTGCATGAGGAGGGACTAGTTGATTAGTTAAATTTATTTTAACTAGTTAAAAGATTGGAATAGTTAAATGATTGTTAAGTTTAGACAGAGAATTGGACCGAAGAATCAAATGGTATGCATATGTCTTGACTAGCTAAATAGAAGAAGTATTTGGGCTTTAATACTGATTTATTTTTTAATATTAAGAAACAATTTGGAGAAAGTTGAAATGGACTAGTCACGAACATCACCAGCTGTTTTCCTGGAATGTGTACCCAGTGAAAAGGTGCAGTTTAGGGACCCGACACAAACAGGCTTTCTCGAGATTTTCACATGCGAGCAGATACCATTTGATGTGAAAGATCAAATTTTCAAAGCTTTTTGCTTTTGCTATCCTTTTAAAAGTGAAAACCTAAAGAGAAAAAACAGTAAAAATCAGCAAAAGTACTTTGAAGCCTCATTTCTTCCTTACACTTGAATAAAAGCTGCCTCCAGCTACATAACTATGCTGAGCTGTAGCACCTCATAAAACAAAATATATGCCACCGGATTTTGAATGAGCCTTTCAACCTTAGCCCATAGCAACATATTACTTTGCAGTTTCTTCCTTCTAGTTGAGGGATAGGCATGGGATGATGGCAACTTTAAATAAAGAGATCGAAGATCATTATGGAGACAAGTTCGTCCAGACATATCAGATGAGTGAAGAGAGTTTAATTTCAATCTTGACTTGGTGTCTCCTTTACTTCACAAAGAGGATACATTTATGAGAGAAGCCATACCTCGAAAAGCAGGACTAGCTTTAACTATACTGTACCATATGTAAATATTTTATCAAATCAGAAAAGCCTCATTTTTCACTTTAAGAAAGGGTTTGGGTCTGAAATGGATGAAAAGTGTTGTGTCTTTATCAAGTGACTGATAAACAAAGAAACACACTTAGAAAATAATAGGAAAAATTTTCTTAAGACAGTGGAATTCAGTTCAGTGAGCAATAAAACAGGTGGTTTGGAAATCAATTGAAATTAATACTGAAAATAAATCATAATATTGTTTTAAATAGAGACTTAGGGGAATACTCATTAAATTCCTTATGCACAAATTCAATTAAAAATGATATAACAAAATATTTTACTGAACCAATATATAGAAGTAGTGAACCTGTTACAAAAAGGCCTTTAAGGCGTGCTGGCAAAACAGCAAGATTAACTTTAAAAGCTTGTATTTAATTATTTTTATTTTATTTGAATGAATGTTATCACCTCACCTATCTATATTTATTAGTACTGGTTGAACTTCGTGGAATTAATGATGGTAGGGTTTATTTGTAAGCTTTTGAAAACATTTTTAGTTTTAAAATGCACATCTTAATGTAATTTCCGCTTTTATATTTTTGCTTGTGTTATGCTGAGGGCGGCCCTTGGACATAAGGCCGAAATGTTCACTGAACTGAATTCTACTGTCTAGAGAACATTTCCCCTATTATTTTCTAAGTGTGTTTATTTGTTTGTGATGGAAAAGCAGCGTGGTCTTCGTTGCTATTTATGAAATCACTGATTTTGTCTTGCTTTTTAAATCAATACTGACGGGCCCTCCAGTGCTAGCCCTCAATTGTGCAGGTCAACAGTTTATACGGTTTCCAAGGCATGCTTCCATGATAGCTTTTACCACTCATTTTAGTGGTCCTTTCAGTGGGTTAGACCTTCTGAATAAAGGAAGTCTAAAGCAGTATCTGTACCAACAATGTTTACAGTAATGTTTTTTCAGGCCTTTCCTTTTCAGGAGATGTGCAGAAACCCCTTAAGAAGAGATTAAGCGACCAAAATTTCTGGCCTTCCGATGGTTTAAACCTTTATGCTGGTTTAACGGCTAATAATGGTACTGTGAATGTCACTGCTCAGTGGTTGGCATTATGCTAGGTTCAGATGCATGGGATTTTAACAAAATCCTCAGAGGGTGAAAGGATTCCTATAAGGGCGAGAGGTATTTCGAGTTGATTTTTTTTTTTAATTGACCTTATAAGGGTGATAAGATTTTCAATATTGCGTAAAGAAAAGATGTTTCTTTAAGAAGAAGTAGATTTTAAAGAGGTTATTAGAAAATCAATGGAAATAGACCTGAAATATAAATACACAAAACATAAAAAGAAATAGACGCTATGAATGCGGGAAAAAGACGGTTTTGGTTATTACCTTTTTAATGAAATTTATACTTTATCATCAAAATCTCTTTAAGCCTTACAATATTATGCATCATTTAATTTTACTCAAAAATAACCCGGAACAAACTACCATTAGTTTACCTCAAAGCACAAGAACCATCACAAGGATTCGCTATAGAATTTCAATAAAAACGTCTCTTTACGTCTGAACAGATTTCATTTCACCTTTTAAGGATTTTCTTTCAACCTTCAAGGAAAATTCTATGCATCTGAACCTAGCATTAGCGCTGAAAATTGCCAAAAAGGAGCAGAAAATACAAACACAACAAAAGACTAGTCAATGTAGAAAACATTATATTTTTTATTTTGTTTCAGATGCCTAGCTTCTGGTGATTCCACGTATTCCTTGTTACTTCTGTTTCGGATCTTAACCTCTACAATTTCTCTTGTGGTTAGAGAAACATGTGCAGTAATTCGGGAATCTCTGCAACCTCTTTACATGAAACCTCCAAGAAAAGAAGATTTAAAATTGGTAGTAAAGTAATTGGAGGAGCTCTGGCAGTTTGCCAACTGTTTCGGAGCTATGGATGGAAAGCACTGTAGAATACAGGCTCCACCAAACGGTAGTTCAGGCTATTATGGATTTCATAGTTTTTTTTTTTAGCATCAGTCTCCTAGGAATCGGTGATGCGAGATTCAAGCTTCCGTATGTTGACGTTGGAGCAAAAGGCCGAGAAAATGATAGTGAGATTTTTATTCGATCTGCATTTGGAAGTGCTCTGTGCGAAGGAAGGCTACTCATCCCTAAGTCAGCTGAACCTCCGAGATTGAATGAAAAACTATCTTGTGTATTTGTGGGCAATGAAGCTTTCCCTCTTAAAGAAAACATGAGACCTTATGGGCGAGTAAGGAATCTATCACTCGAACAGAAAATCTACAACTACAAACTGTCAAGAGCACAGAGAGTTATTGAGAACGCATTTTAAATCCTCAGTGCTCGCTTTAGGATGCTTAGAGGGACCATGACATGTAAAATTGAAACTCCCAAGTACCAAGTGAAGTACCAAGATGTTAGAAATTCTTATTTGTTACCTATAACAAATAAAAATACATATTACATATGAAAATATACCCCCTCCCAAGGACACTCTTATACTTATTGCTCCAAAACGCTTATATATAAGTTATTGGGTCCTCTTCTGCATTACTGTCACCCATTCCGAAAATAATTTTTACCAATGATAATAAAAAAATTAATATAAAAACGTTCAAAGAAGTTAATAATAAAAGTTCAAATAAATTACAAAAAAGGAATTTTGCAGCCATTGATAATGCTAAAATTAGTGCTGTAATAATTAAACCCCTCTCCTTTCTCTCACAGTCCAAATTTTCAGCTTCGTCAGTAAACTTTGAACATGCGTCATTGCTGGCTGATGGCTTACAACCGACTTACTTCATATTCCCAAAAATGATATTTCACATCTTTGTTACTATTTGGTATAGCTAATTAATGTTATAATACATGTTTGTTTGACCCTAGTTTTAATCATTAAATGGACTTACTCTTTTGATGCCAAACTTTTAACAACACCCTGTTTTAATGGTCTCTTTTTAGCAATATCCAAGAGTACGTTTTAGAATATTCTTAGATTTCCATAAATATTCCAATTAGAAGTGACCTGTTTTCCAGCTTTGAACTCACTTCCGGAGCATAAATTCACTCCTCTAAAGTATCAAACTTAAAACTGAAAGAATCGCTTCACCAATTGATTGCTTCAATAATCATATTTGAAGTATTGGTCTATTTTATCATTTGTAATTAGTATTAATAAAATGATTGATTGATTGGTTAATTTAGCGCAAAGATGCGGTATTTCTTTTTCTGTAAAAAAAAAATCATTCCAGGACTATGATTTTGAGCAAGATCACCTTTCCAATTGACTCAATCATTTTATCAGGGTTCCTTAAACAATTCCTTTCTTTAGGATTGGCAAGTAGCAAGTACACGATAATCTGTAAGTATACAAAATAAGAAAGTTTCACATAAACAAGCTAACAATTTTTATTAAGACGAAGAGAATAAAATATCTGTGATTCTTTTTGTGTTTCTTGACTCAGGATGCGGCTCCTTGGCTGAGGAGGAGAGGCCACACAAGAAGTAGAGGAGCTTAGATAAGCAGTAAATTCGTTTAGCAAGGGATGAGCAAAAAATATAATAGATTTGAAAATGTTAAGGGTTCCATTTCTTTTAAAACGTGAAAAGGGGAGATAAAAAAGAATAAACAACAGTTTTACTGAAAATTGACTTTCCTTAAGGTTGGGAACCCTTGGTTTTTATTTAAATTTTATAACTACAAGGGGCCACGTCTGCTGCAACGCCTTTTTCTGTGAAAATAAATGCTATCACACAAAAAGACGGCAACAGTATACAGACCTTACAGATTTAGTTTCGAAATTTACTGCTCAGCTCCCTTAATTTTCAAGCTAGAAAAGAAAAAGGAAGTTAATCAATTGGAGATAACAGATAGAGATGGAGATAAAATCAGCTGTTTGAATCTAAATTTATTTGGAAAACTTCCCTGAAAATGAGGATAAAGATATAATAAATGGAGATATTTTCTGGTATGTATTTGTATATGGGTCACAAATAGAAGCATGATCACAAACAAAAATAACGGCTAATTAATCAAATTTCTTTTTTTCTGTCTAATATTTTAACTGAGATTATATGAAAAGTTTTTTAGTCTTATATTCAAAAGGTTCTTGGACTATTTTTGACATAACACCTTAAATTAGGTATTCTCATCTTACACCACACTGCCGTTCTATGACGAACAAAAAAAAATTCAAGTGAGGATAAATCCGTTGATTTAGAAAGTGAAAAAAAACAAGAGCTAAGAGCTCATATGGTAAGAGCTCTAGCAAAATTCTAAGAATCAATAGATTGCTTTAAAAGGAAAATCAGAGGCTTAATGCCGGTCGGGATTTAAAATAAGAGCTCTGAGTCATGAGGTCCTTCTAAATATCAAAATTCATTAAGATCCAATCACCCATTCGTAAGTTAAAAATACCTCAATTTTTCAAATTTTTCCTCTCTCTTCAACCCCCCAGATGGTCGAATCTGGGAAAACGACTTTATCAAGCCAATTTGTGCAGCTCCCTGACAAGCCTACCAATTTTCATCGTCCTAGAACGTCCAGAAGCACCAAACTCGCCAAAGCACTGAACCCCACCTCCTAACTCCCCCAAAGAGAGCGGATCCAGTCTGGTTACGTCAATCACATATCTGGGACATTTATAAGCGTTTTCCAAGATTTCCGGTTTCCCCCTCCAACTCCCCCCAATGTCAAAAGATCTGGTCGAGATTTGAAATAGAGCTCTGAGACATGAGTTCCTTCTAAATATCAAATTCCATTAAGATCCGGTCACCCGTTCTTAAGTTAAAATACCTCAATTTTTCTAATTTTTCGAAATTAACAAACCCCAGCTCCCCCAAAGAGAATGGATCCGTACCAATTATGTCAATCTCGAATCTATAACTTGTGCTTATTCTTTCCATCAAGTTTCATCCCGATCTCTCCACTCGAAGCGTTTTCCAAGATTTCCGGTTTCCAAGATTCGTTTCCCCCCTCCAGCCCTCTATGTCCCTAGATCCAATTCGGATTGAAAATGGAGCATCTGAGACATAAGATTCTTCTATATATCAAGTTTTATTAAGATCCGATCACCCCTTCGCACAATACCGCGATTTTTACGTTTTTGAAGAATTCCTGTTTCCCCCTCCAGGCCCCTTCAATGTCACCAGATCTGGTCGGGATTTAAAATCAGAGCTCTAAGCACAAGATCCTTCTCGATATCAAATTTCAGTATGATCTGATCACCCGTTCATGAGTTACATATACCTCATTTTTTAATTTGTCCGAAATACTCCCCCCTCCCCAACTCCACCAAAGAGAGTGGATTCGGCCCGGTTATATCAGTCAAGTATCTTGGGCTTATTCTTTCCACCAAATTTCATCCTGATCTCCGCTTTAAGCGTTTTCCAAGATTTCCGCCCCCTCCTCCTCGACACTTAAAAAAGTTCGATATAAAAAGCTATGCATTCGCAAAATATAAGTGGAAGCAGAGGAGAAAGGTTGGTAAACTAAGGCCCTGAGCCCCTCAAAAAAAGAAAAGAAAAAAGTTCAATCTGCCTAAGATTGATATAAGAAGATAAGATTGCCCTCTCATTTCGGGCAATCTAATGGTCCTATGTCAATTTTAAATTTTTTGTCAATCTGCCTAAGACTCTAGGCAGGCGTGACTTGCTAAATGATAACAAACAAATGTTGGTCTAATAAGAGAGGCACTTAACCAAACACTTGGAAAACTATAGGTTCTATCACTGTCGTAGCTCTATGACTTATCTAACTTTGGTCTACTGCCCCAGGAATGACGCATGGACGGCTAATAGATAGACATAACTATTAACAAATGAACTTACAACATTTTATACAATCCTAATAAGGGGGGGGGGGCTATTAAAGCCAGAATCGTTTCTCACTCAATTGGACTATCTGTCTTGGCTTTTTCTACAATTAGCCGTGACTTGATGCCCAAAACTATTCCATTTTAATTCAAAGATCAACTAACATCATTTTTATACAACCCTTATAAAAGGGCGAGGGGTATTAATGCCAGAATTGCCTCTCACCCAATTGGACTATCTGTCTTGACTTTTTCTACAATTGGCCATGGCTTGATGCCCAAAACTATTCCATTTTAATTCAAAAATCAACTAACATCATTTTTATGCAATCCTTATAAGAGGAGGGGGGCTATTAATGCCAGAATTGCCTCTCATTCAATTGGACTATATGTCTTGGCTTTTTCTACAATTATTCATGACTTGATGCCCAAAACTATTCCATTTTAATTCGAAAATCAACCGACTCGGCAGATGTGGTTCTAACAATTACTTTACCTCTTTCTAAAAATAAGATTTATTTTTATAAGATTTGTCTTTTTATATTGTTCTGTGGACTTCTGTACATATGTTATTTTTTTCTGCGCTGAAGACCGTTAACTAAATCCACGGCCGAATAACCTACACTTTTCTATTTTTCACTGGCTGTGATTTACCTTATTTTTCTTCGTTATCTCAAGTTTTCTCTTTTTGGTAATCTTTTATTAATATTGAATAAAAAAAAACAAAACAGATTTTTTCAACGGAAAGTATGGAGCAACATTAAAACTTAAAACGAACAGAAATTATTACATATATGACCGGGTTTATCACCTACGCCAAGAGCTCCGATTCTTGTTCTTACGATTTATGGTTATTAGTTTAACCCGAATTACGAATTTTACAACTGCTTCTGAGTGTGGTAAATCTTTAAATGAGCTTCAAATAAATATTTCCCATGTATACAGTCGTATTCGAAATGGATTGATGACAATAAGCTTGTGCTTAATAAGAAAAAAATACTAAACTTATTATTCTTTGTAGAGTTGGGGGCAAGCCGTCACAACTAACTAATATTTGCGTTATGCTTGAACATGGCATACCGTCTATTGAAAGATTGAGAAAAAATTGTTATCTAGGTGTGATTATCGAAGATAATCTTTCATGAAAGGATCCCATCAATTTTATTCGTGCGAAAGCCTCATGTGGCGTTGGTATTATGAACCGGTTAAAACATATAATTCCTTACTCCGCACTTTAGTCACTTTATTTTACTTTAGTACAATCTCATTTTGATTATGTTGGATTGGTTTACCTAAATAGGTTTCTGTCTAATATTATTCCACTTCAAAAGATACAGAATAAGGCTGCTCGTGTCCTTAATTGCTTTAAAAATTAAAAACATATTTGGTGTAGGTGTCCTAAATTTATTATTTTGTAATTGTTTGGGTATGGCCTTTCTGCACTCCCTGCCCGCTGTAGCCTGATAATTGGTACTATTAAGTTAGTATTGTCTCAAATGGTCGTGTGTTGGCGATAGGTGGAGTGGCATGTCAATGTTATTTCTTTAATAAGAAATATAGGCAAGAATAGTTGTGTTTATTTCAGTAATATGATGTATAATTTTTCTCGTTAGACCCAGCTCCAAATGAGTACCTGGAGAAATCTGGGGGGAAAATACGGGAAGTGTTAGATCATTTGCCCCTATCCATGCATTGCACTCTCGGCCGAAGGCAATGAATCAGAACAACGGTACCTGTGAAACGCTGACCATTGGTCAGCACGCGAAAAGTGTTTTTTCAAAAGCTGTTTTTTAAGTTTACGAGCTCTTCTCCCGGCCCACAGAAAAATGTATAAAATTCTTTATTTTATTGCTATTGTAATCAAGAACGGTTTATGGTTTTCAGTTCTTCAAAATTTGATACTCAAAAAATTAATGCCAGGAACTCCAGTTCTGATGCTTACGGTTTATGATTAAAGTTTTAAACCGAATTACGGCTTGTGGTAATTTTTTAAAATCTAAATTTAATGTTAATGGCTCTCAGTTGTTCACATTTTGTTATTCAAGGAATTTATGTGCCATTACCTCCAATTCTGTGGCTTACGATATATGGCGAATGGTGTAAACCAAATTACGGTTTATGTTTTTCGGTTGTTAAAAATTTGATATTCAACAAGAGCTAAGAGCTCATATGGCACTTGTGACGAGGCGAGAAGAGCCAAGAGATCATATGGTATGAGCTCTAACAAAATTCTATGAATCAATAGATTGATTTAAAAAGGAAAATAAGAGGCTTAATGCCGGTCAGGATTTAAAATAAGAGCTCTGAGTCACGATGGCCTTCTAAATATCAAAATTCCTTAAGATCCGATCACCCACTCGTAAGTTATAAATACCTAATTTTTTCTAATTTGTCCTCTCCCTTTAGCCCCCCAGATGGTCGAATCTGGGAAAACGACTTTATCAAGTCAAATTGTGCAGCTACCTGACACGCCTACCAATTTTCATCGTCCTTAAACGTCCAGAAGCACCAAACTCGCCAAATGACTGAACCCCTCCCCCCAAATCCCCCAAAGAGAGCGAATCCAGTACGATTCTGTCAATCACGTATCAAGGACATTTGTTAATTCTATCCACCAAGCTTCATCCCGATTCCTCCACTCCAAGTGTTTTTCCAAGCTTTCCCCCTCCAACTACCCCAATGTCAAAAGATCCGGTCGGGATTTGAAATAAGACCTCTGAGACATGAATTCCTTCTAAAAATCAAATTTCATTAAGATCCGATCATCTATTCGTAAGATAAAAATACCCCAATTTTCAGGTTTTCCAAGAATTCCAGTTTCCCCCTCCAACTCCCCCCAATGTCACAGGATCTGGTCGGAATGTAAAATTAGAACTTAAAAGCACAAGATCCTTCTAAATATCAAATTTCATTAAGATCTGGTCACCCTTTCGTATGCTACAAATACCTCAATTTTCAAAATTACCTCCCCCCCCCAATTCCAACAAAGAGAGCAGATCCGGTCCGGTTATGTCAGTCACGTATCTTAGACAGGTTTCTATTCTTCCCATCCAATTTCATACCGATCTCACCGCTTTAAGTATTTTCTAAGATTTCCGGTCACTCCTTCGTAAGTTAAAAATACGTCATTTTTTCTAATTTTTCAGAATTACCCCCCCCCCCCAATAGAGCGGATCCGTTTCAATTATGTAAATCACGTATGTAAGACTTCTGCTTATTTTCCCCACCAAGTTTCATCTCGATCCCTCCAATCAAAGCGTTTTCCATGATTTTAGGTTCCCCCCCCCAAACTTCCCCCAATGTCACCAAGTCCAGTCAGGATTGAAATAAGAGCTTTGAGACACGATGTCCTTCTAGATATCAAATTTCATTGAGATCCGATCACCCGTTCGTAAGTTAAAAATACTTCATTTTTTCTAATTTTTCAGAATCAACCCCTCCCCCAACTACCCCAAAGAGAGCAGAACCATTCCGGTTATGTCAATCACGTATATAGGACTTGTGCTTATTTTTCCCACCAAGTTTCATCCCGATCCCTCCACTCTAAGTGTTTTCCAAGTTTTAGGTTTCCCCCTCCCGAATCCGCCCCAATGTCACCAGATCCGGTCGGGGTTAAAATAAGAGCTTTTAGACACGATATCCTTCTAAATATCAAGTTTCATGGAGATCCGATCACCCGTTCGTAAGTTAAAAATACCTCATTTTTTCAAATTTTTCTGAAATAACCCCCCCACCCCTAACTACCCCAAAGAGAGCAGATCCATTCCGTTTATGTCAATCATGTATCTAGGACTTGTGTTTATTTTTCCCACCAAGTTTCATCTCGATCCCTCCACTCTAAGTGTTTTCCAAGCCTTAGGTTTCCCCCTTCCAACCCCCCCCCCCCCAATGTCACCAGATCCGGTCGGGACTTAAGATAAGAGCTCTAAGACACAATATCCTTCTAAACATTAAATTTCATTGAGATCCGATCACCTGTTCGTAAGTTAAAAATACCTCATTTTTTCTAATTCTTCAGAATTACCCCCCCACCCCCTACTATTCCAAAGAGAGCGGATCCGTTCCGATTATGTCAATCGTGTATCTGGGACTTGTGCTTATTTTTTCAATCAAGTTTGATCCCGATCCCTCCACTCTAAGTGTTTTCCAAGATTTTAGGTTTCCCCCCTCCAACTCCCCCAATGTAATCAGATCCGGTCGGAATTTAAAACAAGGGCTCTGAGACAAAATATCATTCCAAACGTCAAATTTCATTAAGATCCCATCACCCGCTCATAAGTTAAAAATACTTCATTTTTTCTATTTTTTCCGAATTAACCGGCCCCCCACCCCCACCCCCCAGATGGTCAAATCGGGAAAACGACTATTTCTAATTTAATATGGTCCGGTCCCTGATAGCAATAAAAGTAACTACATAACAACAAAAGAGTGATTACCCATGGGGGACCTTTACCCGGGCTACTGGCAAATATTTATGCCAAAACCTTGAAAATTGGGCATTAAATTCTTATTTTGTAAAACACGTCTCTTGGGGTCATTATATGGATGGCGTAATTTCACTTTGGAATTATGGGGAAGCTGAACTTCGGGGCTTCTTGGATTATCTTAACACTTAGAATCACAATGAAAAAATAAACATGAAAGGTTTTTTCTACTGAAAGTAGGAAGCAGCATTAAAACTTAAAACGAGCAGAAATTATTGCGCATATGAGAGGTTTACTTCCTCTTAATACCTCGCTCTTTACGCTAAAGTATTTTTAGTAATTTCAACTATTTATTCTACGGCGTTTGTGATTCAGGGGTCATTCTTAAAGGATGGGATATAACTTGCGATTTAGTTTAAAGAGCGAGGTATCGACATGGGGTAAGCCCCCTCATATACGCAATAAAAACGTACAAATATAGAAGTTCGCTACGTAATTTAATTCGTAATTTACGTATATTTTTTACTTGTGAAAACATTCGTAAAAAATTATAAGTTATAGTTGCCTTTTTAAGTAACCAAAAAACTGGAGGGCAACTAGGCCTCCCCCCTTGCTCCTTTTTTCTCAAAATCTTCCGATTAAAACTATGAAAAAGCCATTTAGCCCAAAAAATTAATATGCAAATTTCGTTTAAATTTTTTTATATGCGGAGAACCAAGATCAAAACATACTTTAATTAATTTCTCTCTGCAGGCTCCTTTTTCCTTATCTCTTATCTTGACTATGGCGAAGATGATCAGGGCGAATAAAATTATTTATAAGTGAAAGTATTCATTCAGTATTTATTCAGTATTCAGTCAGACTTCGTTCAGTTTCTTTCAGAGTTCGTCCAGTTAAGACCAGTGTTGAAAAAGGATTATATTTTGAATAGTGATTTCAGTGGCAAGAATAGTTGTGTTTATTTCAGTAATATGATGTATAATTTTTCTCGTTAGACCCAGCTCCAAATGAGTACCTGGAGAAATCTGGGGGGAAAATACGGGAAGTGTTAGATCATTTGCCCCTATCCATGCATTGCACTCTCGGCCGAAGGCAATGAATCAGAACAACGGTACCTGTGAAACGCTGACCATTAATCAGCACGCGAAAAATGTTTTTTCAAAAGCTTTTTTTAAGTTTACGAGCTCTTCTCCCGGCCCACAGAAAAATGTATAAAATTCTTTATTTTATTGCTATTGTAATCAAGAACGGTTTATGGTTTTCAGTTCTTCAAAATTTGATACTCAAAAAATTAATGCCAGGAACTCCAGTTCTGATGCTTACGGTTTATGATTAAGTTTTAAACCAAATTACGGCTTGTGGTAATTTTTTAAAATCTAAATTTAATGTTAATGGCTCTCAGTTGTTCACATTTTGTTATTCAAGGAATTTATGTGCCATTACCTCCAATTCTGTGGCTTACGATATATGGCGAATGGTGTAAACCAAATTACGGTTTATGTTTTTCGGTTGTTAAAAATTTGATATTCAACAAGAGCTAAGAGCTCATATGGCACTTGTGACGAGGCGAGAAGAGCCAAGAGATCATATGGTATGAGCTCTAACAAAATTCTATGAATCAATAGATTGATTTAAAAAGGAAAATAAGAGGCTTAATGCCGGTCAGGATTTAAAATAAGAGCTCTGAGTCACGATGTCCTTCAAAATATCAAAATTCCTTAAGATCCGATCACCCACTCGTAAGTTATACATACCTAATTTTTTCTAATTTGTCCTCTCCCTTTAGCCCCCCAGATGGTCGAATCTGGGAAAACGACTTTATCAAGTCAAATTGTGCAGCTACCTGACACGCCTACCAATTTTCATCGTCCTTAAACGTCCAGAAGCACCAAACTCGCCAAATGACTGAACCCCTCCCCCCAAATCCCCCAAAGAGAGCGAATCCAGTACGATTCTGTCAATCACGTATCAAGGACATTTGTTAATTCTATCCACCAAGCTTCATCCCGATTCCTCCACTCCAAGTGTTTTTCCAAGCTTTCCCCCTCCAACTATCCCAATGTCAAAAGATCCGGTCGGGATTTGAAATAAGACCTCTGAGACATGAATTCCTTCTAAAAATCAAATTTCATTAAGATCCGATCATCTATTCGTAAGATAAAAATACCCCAATTTTCAGGTTTTCCAAGAATTCCAGTTTCCCCCTCCAACTCCCCCCAATGTCACAGGATCTGGTCGGAATGTAAAATTAGAACTTAAAAGCACAAGATCCTTCTAAATATCAAATTTCATTAAGATCTGGTCACCCTTTCGTATGCTACAAATACCTCAATTTTCAAAATTACCTCCCCCCCCCAATTCCAACAAAGAGAGCAGATCCGGTCCGGTTATGTCAGTCACGTATCTTAGACAGGTTTCTATTCTTCCCATCCAATTTCATACCGATCTCACCGCTTTAAGTATTTTCTAAGATTTCCGGTCACTCCTTCGTAAGTTAAAAATACGTCATTTTTTCTAATTTTTCAGAATTACCCCCCCCCCCCCCCAATAGAGCGGATCCGTTTCAATTATGTAAATCATGTATGTAAGACTTCTGCTTATTTTCCCCACCAAGTTTCATCTCGATCCCTCCAATCAAAGCGTTTTCCATGATTTTAGGTTCCCCCCCCAAACTTCCCCCAATGTCACCAAGTCCAGTCAGGATTGAAATAAGAGCTTTGAGACACGATGTCCTTCTAGATATCAAATTTCATTGAGATCCGATCACCCGTTCGTAAGTTAAAAATACTTCATTTTTTCTAATTTTTCAGAATCAACCCCTCCCCCAACTACCCCAAAGAGAGCAGAACCATTCCGGTTATGTCAATCACGTATATAGGACTTGTGCTTATTTTTCCCACCAAGTTTCATCCCGATCCCTCCACTCTAAGTGTTTTCCAAGTTTTAGGTTTCCCCCTCCCGAATCCGCCCCAATGTCACCAGATCCGGTCGGGGTTAAAATAAGAGCTTTTAGACACGATATCCTTCTAAATATCAAGTTTCATGGAGATCCGATCACCCGTTCGTAAGTTAAAAATACCTCATTTTTTCAAATTTTTCTGAAATAACCCCCCCACCCCTAACTACCCCAAAGAGAGCAGATCCATTCCGTTTATGTCAATCATGTATCTAGGACTTGTGTTTATTTTTCCCACCAAGTTTCATCTCGATCCCTCCACTCTAAGTGTTTTCCAAGCCTTAGGTTTCCCCCTTCCAACCCCCCCCCCCCCAATGTCACCAGATCCGGTCGGGACTTAAGATAAGAGCTCTAAGACACAATATCCTTCTAAACATTAAATTTCATTGAGATCCGATCACCTGTTCGTAAGTTAAAAATACCTCATTTTTTCTAATTCTTCAGAATTACCCCCCCACCCCCTACTATTCCAAAGAGAGCGGATCCGTTCCGATTATGTCAATCGTGTATCTGGGACTTGTGCTTATTTTTTCAATCAAGTTTGATCCCGATCCCTCCACTCTAAGTGTTTTCCAAGATTTTAGGTTTCCCCCCTAAAACTCCCCCAATGTAATCAGATCCGGTCGGAATTTAAAACAAGGGCTCTGAGACAAAATATCATTCCAAACGTCAAATTTCATTAAGATCCCATCACCCGCTCATAAGTTAAAAATACTTCATTTTTTCTATTTTTTCCGAATTAACCGGCCCCCCACCCCCACCCCCCAGATGGTCAAATCGGGAAAACGACTATTTCTAATTTAATATGGTCCGGTCCCTGATAGCAATAAAAGTAACTACATAACAACAAAAGAGTGATTACCCATGGGGGACCTTTACCCGGGCTACTGGCAAATATTTATGCCAAAACCTTGAAAACTGGGCATTAAATTCTTATTTTGTAAAACACGTCTCTTGGGGTCATTATATGGATGGCGTAATTTCACTTTGGAATTATGGGGAAGCTGAACTTCGGGGCTTCTTAGATTATCTTAACACTTAGAATCACAATGAAAAAATAAATATGAAAGGTTTTTTCTACTGAAAGTAGGAAGCAGCATTAAAACTTAAAACGAGCAGAAATTATTGCGCATATGAGGGGTTTACTTCCTCGTAATACCTCGCTCTTTACGCTAAAGTATTTTTAGTAATTTCAACTATTTATTCTACGGCGTTTGTGATTCAGGGGTCATTCTTAAAGGATGGGATAAAACTTGCGATTTAGTTTAAAGAGCGAGGTATCGACAAGGGGTAAGCCCCCTCCTATACGCAATAAAAACGTACAAATATAGAAGTTCGCTACGTAATTTAATTCGTAATTTACGTATATTTTTTACTTGTGAAAACATTCGTAAAAATATATAAGTTATAGTTGCCTTTTTAAGTAACCAAAAAACTGGAGGGCAACTAGGCCTCCCCCCTTGCTCCTTTTTTCTCAAAATCTTCCGATTAAAACTATGAAAAAGCCATTTAGCCCAAAAAATTAATATGCAAATTTCGTTTAAATTTTTGTATATGCGGAGAACCAAGATCAAAACATGCTTTAATTAATTTCTCTCTGCAGGCTCCTTTTTCCTTATCTCTTATCTTGACTATGGCGAAGATGATCAGGGCGAATAAAATTATTTATAAGTGAAAGTATTCATCCAGTATTTATTCAGTATTCAGTCAGACTTCGTTCAGTTTTCTTTCAGACTTCGTCCAGTTAAGACCAGTGTTGAAAAAGGATTATATTTTGAATAGTGATTTCAGTGTTACGCAACAGATTGATTTGATACGTCTTGTAAGAGTATTGGATCTAATTACTCAGTGACGAAGAAATTAAATCTTTTTTGCATACTTTTTCTGGATAATTCTAATGAGAAACAGACGAAGGCTGACACGTCTATAAATAAGAAATACAATTAAAAGGTAACATTTTTCTAATTATCCGATATGCCTGGAGGATTCGAAATCAGAGGACTAGCGTTTGCAAAATTCAAAGGATATCCAGAAAGGCCGGTTCGAATTGTGGATACTGTTCAAAAGAAAAACGGATCACACTACGGTGTTTTCTGTTACGGCAAGCATGAGGTATTAACGGTTCAAATATTTCAGCTTGAACCATACCAAGAAAATTTTGATGAAGCTGTGAAGAAAAAAACCAAAGGAGTAGCAAATGTATTCAGCGAAGTTAACACTTTTCCGGATATTTACTTAGAAAAGTTAAACTTGTATCGGGCTTCTTTTGCCTCCGTTGTGGACAATGCTCAAAAAGTTCTAGTTGCCTTTTTAAGTAATCAAAAAATTGGAGGGCAACTAGGTTTCCTCCTTCTCTCCTTTCTTCCGATTTTTCAATCTTCCGATTAAAACCATTTAGCCAAAAATTTTAATTATGTACGTGCGGAGAGCCAAGATCAAAACATGCTTTAATTAAAAAACGTCCAGAAATTAAATAAAAAAACAAGTTTTTTTTAAATGAAAGTAAGGAGCGACAATAAAACTTAAAACGAACAGAAATTACTCCATATATGAAAGGGATTTTTCCTCTTCAACGCCCCGCTTTTTACGCTAATTTTTTTTTACTGTTTTAAGAAGTAGAGTTAAGAGAAAGAGTCAAACTTTGATACTAGAAGAACAGCTTCTTTTTTACAGATATACAACTGTACAGTGACCATTTTGTTATCAAAATATGAAAACATTCCGATAGAGTACAGTGGTCATTTTGCTCTCAAAATTTGAGAACATTCCGACAGAGTTATGAAAATGTATAAAACTATGAAACTAGGAAAATAGCTTCTTTTTTATGGATATACAACTGTACAGTGGTCATTTTGTTCTCAAAATTTGAGAGAATTCCGATAGAGTTATCGGAATGTATAAAACTAGGAAAATAGCTTCTTTTTTATAGATGTGCAACTCTACAGTGACCATTTTCCTCTCAAAATTTGAAAACATTCCACTAGAGTATCAGAATGTATAAAACTATGAAACTAGGAAAATAGCTTCTTTTTTATAGATATACAACTGTACAGTGACCATTTTGTTCCTAAAATTTAAGAACATTCCGATACAGTTATCAGAATATATAAAACTACAAAACAAGGAAAATAGCTTCTTTTTATAAATTTTCAACTGTACAGTGACCATTTTGTTCTCAAAATTTGAGAACATTCCCATAGAGTTATCGCAATGTATAAAACTATTAAAACTAGGAAAATAGCTTCTTTTTTTTATAGATATACAACTGTAAAGGGGTCATTTTGTTCTCAAAATTTGATAATATAGATATATTAATATAGATACAAAATTTGATTTATAGATATACAACTTTACAGTGACCATTTGGTCTTAAAATTTGAAAACATTCCCATAGAGTTATCGGAATGTGTAAAACTATGAAACTAGGAAAATAGCATCTTTTTTATAGATATACAACTGTACAGTGGTCATTTTGTTCTCAAAATTAGATAACATTTCGATAGAGTTATCGGAATGTATAAAATTATGGAACTTTAGATTTATTTAGAGTTATCGGTAAACTATGAAACAAGAAAAATAGCTTCTTTTTTGTAGATATACAACTGTACAGTGACCATTTTGTTCTAAAAATTTGAGAACATTCCCATGGAGTTATCGGAATGTATAAAACTAGGAAACTAGGAAAATAGCTTCTGTTTTATAGATATACAACTGATAGATATTCTTTTTTATAGATATACAAATTTGAAAACATTTCGATAGAGTTTTCGGAATGTATAAAACTATTAAACTAGGAAAATAGCTTCTTTTTTTTAGATATACAACTGTACAGTGACCATTTTGTTCCAAAAATTTGAAAATATTCCGATAGAGTTATCAGAATCTATAAAACTATGAAACTAGGAAAATAGCTTCTTTTTTATAGATTTGCAACTGTACAGTGACCATTTTGTTCTCAAAATTTGAGAACATTCCGATAGAGTTATCGGAATGTATTAAACTAGGAAACTAGGAAAATAACTTCTTTTTTATAGATATACAACTGTACAATGGTCAATGTGTTCACAAAATTTGAGAACATTCCGATAGAGTTATCGGAAGTATAAAATTATGAAACTAGGAAAATAGCTTCTTTTTTCTAGATATATAACCGTACAGTGACCATTTTGTTCCAGAATTTGAGAACATTCCCAGAGAGTTATCGGAATGTATAAAACCATGAAACTAGAAAATAGCTTCTTTTTAATAGATATACTATATAGATATAATATATATATATATATATATATATATATATATATATATATATATATATATATATATATATATAATTATATATAGATATAATAGGGGTCATTTTTTTCTCAGAATTTGAGAACATCCCGATAGAGTTATCAGAATGTATAATACTATGAAACTAGGAAAATAGCTTTTTTTATATATATATACAACTGTACAGTGATCATCACATTGTTCTAAAAATTTGAAAACATTTCGATAGAGTTATCGGAATGTATAAAACTATGAAACTAGAAAAATAACTTCTTTTTTATAACAACTTTAAGTGGTCATTTTGTTCTAAAAATTTGAGAAAATCCCGATAGAGTTATCAGAATGTATAAAACTATGAGATTAGGAAAATAGGTTCTTCTTTATAGATATACAACTGTACAGTGACCATTTTGTTCTAAAAATTTGAGAACATTTCGATAGAGTTATCAGAATATATAAAACTACAAAACTAGGGAAATAGCTTCTTTTTTTTGTAAATATACAACTATACAGTGACCATTTTCTTCTCAAAATTTAAAAACATTCCGATAGATTTATCGGATAATTATTATGTAAATTACAAAGAATCTTTTTTTTTAACAGGTTTTCTTCTGTAGGTCCTTCTCTTGGCTTATACCACATCAAGCATTATATAACCAGAGAAGAATAAGTAGAAAAAAGCTATATATATACATAAGCACATGCTATTTAACAATGACTTCTCTAGTGCTTAACTATGACCCCTTAGTGATATTGACTAGAAATGAGTAACAGAAAAAGTGAAATTTTGTGTAAATGACAATCAGGAACTGGATACTGGTTCAAGGGGGCCCAAAAACAGGGCTATATAATTGGAGTTCAAAGAGGGTGGTGATTTTATAGTGAAAAATAACACTTCCCTGGCTAATTTAGGACTTTAAATTGACTAGCCTACTGAAATTATCCTATCCTATGCAATTGAAATATTTTTCCCTTTTCAGAGCATTAAGACAATTTATCACAATAAATAATATCCAAAGCATCTTGAATGGAATGACTAAAAAAGGCAAATGACAACCACAATTTGCAATCTTATAATTAAACTTCTGGCCACGCAAACTGTATTAGGCTACCCAGCTCTGAAATAATTGCTGAAGGTGTATTTGCCTGTAAAATTAGAAACAGGCCCGAAGCCCCAGCCTCTTCCTTGTCATAACTTCACGTAGCACTAAAAAAATAATATAGGCCATTTTACATGTGAAAAATATTGTAATTCTCGTAGTTATTCGTGCCCTTTCAAATGACACGTGGCTAGATATGTATTTGTTGTTATCTTTTAGGGGTTAAAACCCGATAAGTGGGAATCCCATTGGACAAGTAAAAGAACACGGGGATTAATGACGTTGGTTGCGGTTAATGGAAGGCTCAGACGGCGTTCGTTAAGGCTCGTAAGGTCGTTGGGCGACCGATGGATGCCTACGTGGTCGACTTCCAGGAACATGTCCCTTTTTTTAGCATTGTGTAGGTTTTTCTTTTATAAAAACGAATACGGAAATTAAAAGGATTTGTGTTCAGACTTGAGGTATTTGGTACATCTTCAACTTTATGTGCATGATCAATCAAAATTCAAAAAACAATGTGCAGATTGTCAAAATCTTCATTCCTTCGAATTGGAAATGGAAGCAAATACATTCTTGAGTAAACCTGGTATTGAGTTACAAAAAACAAAATTTGCCTGATGATAGAAAAGTACAGAATATATTCTGAAGTGTCCCTAGCAAAAGGTATAATCCCATAATCAGTGAAGCTCACAAACGTTAGAAAGCACGAAAAATATCTGAGCTGACAGGCTAAAGTTAAAGAGTGACTCGTTCCAATAATAACCAAATCTTTCAAAATACTATTTTTGGTAGCAATATACACATAAAAAAGTGGCCATTACTCACCAAACCTTACATACCTAATAAAGTTAATTTAACTTCTGGAAAAATGGTAAAACACCTTAAAAAAAGACGAGTGAATTTCATGAAAACTAATTTTAGCAAAATTTTTTATAAAAGTAAAAAAGGTGAGATCTAAACTCACAAGAACAAAAACTATTGCCTTCACAGACTATGCAACTTATATTTAAGGAACTAACACAAATAGACTACCCAGCGACATTTTCCAGTGTCTTTAAAGTCATAAAAACAGCGCTTTACTTAAAACACAAAATTAATCATAAAAATCATGGATGTTCCTTTCAAAATAAAAAACTCCATCAGTAGCCAGAGACAGATCAAATAATAATATATAAGGCTCGCAATATTTTTTCACCACCCCTGACTTCGGTAAATTTTTAACGGTTTAAGAAACTCAAGAAAAATCAGTTTTCAGTAAGCTTTTAAAATTTTGCAAATTTTCAAAAGTTTCGCTAGTTAGTTTGTTTGAGCTAGTTTTATAAATATATCTTGTGTTACCTTTGAAGCAATCACTTTTGTTCGTTTAAGTATCAACTTCGCTCTTTACTTTCGTAAAAAAAAAACTTTTGCTTTATATCAATTTCAACTCGTTTTACCTTTTAAAAAAACACATAAATGGTGTTAGAGACATAATTGGCAAAAGTCGAGGATCTTAGCTATATTGAAAATCATTAATACCCCATGCTGGATTTTGAAATGGCGGGCTTTAGCAAGCTCATATAAATAATTTCAAAGACTAAAATGGCTTTCCATGTCGATAAATAAAAAATTCAAACAGGGATAAATCCTTTAAATAGACAGTGATAAATTAAAAATATACTACATATTTCGGTTACATATGCATGTAAACCGACAATTAGACAGAGGTTAATCGCATTTGGTAAATTGAACTTTATTTTATTTGACTTTAATAAATGGCGTAAATACAGTTTAAATTAAATTCATCTGTATCTCTGTTTAAAACTATTTTCTTGAATGAAATTGTCTTAATCTCAGTAGTTTCCGAAAATTTTGCTTTAAACCCCAATCCAAAGAAATTTTTAGGGAAGGTATATGGATGACTTAATTTCAATATGGAATTATGGGGAGAATGAATTAAAAGAATTTTTTTAATATTTCAATTATTTGGGGGTGATTTAAACTTTACTGTTGAATTAGAAGAAGATGGAAAAATTCCTTTTCTTGATTTTCTTCTTTTAAGAAGTGAAAATAGTCTCGACTTTAAAATTTACAGAGAACCGACTAATAATAACATATTTTTCTATTTTAGCTCTAGTAATGCTGGCCAAGAATAAATTGGTTTGATCATTTCTTAAACTAACCGTATCTTTAGAATTTGCTCTCCAAAATTTTTTGAGGAGGAGTTGTCTTTTCTAAGAAAAATTGGCTAATTGACCGGACTTTTTCATAAAGGAGGAAAAAGTTTCCACAGATTTCTAAAGATTCCTTAGAGGCAAATCAGGAGGAAGATGTGTTTTGTTCTGTACCATATGTACCAGGGCTAAGTTGAAAACTTAAAAGAATTTTACTGAGTAATGGTTTAAATGTAGCTTTAAAGAATAGTAATGCTTCAGGTAGATTTCAAAATTCTGGGAAGGATTAAAAACCATTGAGGCAGCAAAGTTGGAATCTATCAGATTCCATGATTATTTTTTGGGTAGATGGGGCCCATAAGTACACGATTTGGATAACCGGTTAACTTAGCAGTCAGGGCCGTTCATATCACTCCCTAGCAACCATATTTCTATGGGTACGAGTGGTACACCTCATTTGAAAATTGCTATGAATACATAATTACTGGTTAAACCAGATTTCCTATGAATGCAGAGGACACACATCATTTACATATACCAACCGGCACATACTTAATATTCTCTAATTCTATGGATACATTTTTATTCGAGTTGAATGAAACCACTTTAAATTTTCATAAGTTTCATGCACTGAGTTGTAGAATGAGAATAGAATTTTAATATCATTTAAATAAAAAAAAAAACAATACATAAAACAGACTTAAAAATCAGAAATAACGGAAAAAAGACTAAAACTAAAAACAAATAATAAAAGAAAAAAACAAATAAATAAAAACTTAAATAAAAATATAAAAACGAAAAATAAGTCTTACAAGACAAGAAGTTACTCTTCTGTTCTGAATTTATCCGAAGAAAAGAAAAAAAGTTCCTCAGGTTTGAAAACCCTTTCCTGACTCTGATATCTCTGACTCATTACCATCAAGAGTGTCCAAGAAAACTTGCTTTTTCTTTTTTTTTTTGTCTCCTGGATCTGCTTTTACTTAAAAAAAAAATCATAAGCTTGTGATAACTGAACACACTAGAATACAAAACATTTCCAGAATTCTGCACCTTGCTGAGAAAGCAGTAAACTGTAGATAAACATTTTCTTTAAACATTTTCCCATGTGAACAATTGCACATTTTTTCATTCCCCATTTGTCCAATATTTCCATGTTTTCTATTACAAAAAGACAAAGAAGTCTAGCAGTAGGGAATTAGATATCCTATAGCTTCTTTTCAGACTTACATGCACTGACACAGTAAAAAGAATTTAGCCTGAATCTTCTTACAGTTTGTATATCTATGCTTAAGCCTGAGTCTCCTAACGTGATTCCATTAAATGCTGCATCCAAATGAGTCAAACAGTTCGTGGTAACGAACTGTAGTAAGGAGCGACCCGGCTCAATAGTAACCAAAACTCTAAAAAATGGAATTTTGATACCAATACCTACATCAAAAGAATCGCATTTTAATGCTGATTTTAAATATATAAGTTTCATCAAGTTTAGTCTTACCCATCAAAAGTTACGAGCCTGAGAAAATTTGCGTTATTTTAGAAAATAGGGGGAAACGCCCCCTAGAAGACATAGAATCTTAACGAAAATCACACCATCAGATTCAGCGTATCAGAGAACCCTACTGTAGAAGTTTCAAGCTCCTATGTACAAAAATGTGGAATTTTGTATTTTTTGCCAGAAGGCACGGATGCGTGTTTATTTGTTTTTTTGTTTTTTTTTCCCCAGGGGTGATCGTATCGACCCAGTTGTCCTAGAATGTTGCAAGATGGCTCATTCTAACGGAAATGAAAATTTTTAGTGCCCTTTTTAAGTGACCAAAAAATTGGAGGGCACCTAGGCCCCCTCCCACGCTAATTATTTTACCAAAGTCAACGGATCAAAATTCTGAGATAGCCATTTTATTCAGCGTAGTCGAAAAACCTTATAACTATGTCTTTTGGGACGACTTACTCCCCCACAGTCCCCATGGGAGGGGCAACAAGTTACAAACTTTGACCAATGCTTACATATAGAAATGGTTATTGGGAACTGTACAGGCGTTTTCAGGAGGATTTTTTTGGTTGGGGGAGGGGTTGAGAAGAGGGGGATATGCTGGGGATACTTTCCATCGATAATTTGTCATGGGGGAAGAAAATCTCCATGAAGGGAGCGCAGGATTTACTAGCATTATTTAAAAACACAATGAAAAAATAAATATGAAAAAGTTCTTTCAGCTGGAAGTAAGTAACAGCATTAAAACTTAAAACAAACAGAAATTATTACCAATTTGAGGGGCTCACCTCCTCCTAATACCTCGCTCTTTACGTTAAAGTATTTTTAGTAATTTCAACTATTTATTTTACGGCTTTTGTGATTCTGGGGTCATTCTTAATGAATTGGGACAAAATTTAAGCTTTAGTGTAAAGAGCGAGGATCTGACAAGGGGGCGAACCCCCTCATATATGTAATAAAAATATGAGAATACAAAAGTTCTTTACGTAAGCTAGTTTATAAGTTATGTAAATCTTTTACTTATAAAAATATTCGTAAGAAATTAAAAGTTTTAGTTGCCTTTTTAATTGACCAAAAAATCAGAGGGCAACTAGGCTTCCTCCCCCGCTCTTTTTTTTCTCAAAATCATTCGATCAAAATTATGAGAAAGCCATTTAGCCAAAAAAAAAAAAAATGCAAATTTCGTTTTAATTATTCCTCTGCGGAGAGCCAAAATCAAAACATGCATTGATTCAAAAACGTTCAGAAATTAAATAAAAAAAACAAGTTTTTTAACTGAAAGTAAGGAGCAACATTAAAACTTAAAACGAACAGAAATTACTTCGTATATGAAAGAGGCTGCTTCCTCATCAACGCCCCGCTCTTTACGCTAAAGTTTTTTACTGTTTTAAAAAGAAGAATTGAGAGACAGAGTCAAACTCTAGCGTAAAGAGCGGGGCGTTGATGAGGAAGCAGCCTCTTTCATATACGAAGTAATTTCTGTTCGTTTTAAGTTTTAATGTTGCTCCTTACTTTCAGTTAAAAAAAACTTGTTTTTTTTATTTAATTCGAACAAAGATGGTGCATGTAGCTTGCTTCTCTGCACAAACAATGACACATCCATTTCTCGCAAGTTTCTTGAAGATTCAGTGTGTATTCAATTCGGAGAACTTAATTACAGCAAAAGAATGATTATAATATTCGTTATTTAATTATTATTTCATTCTTAATTTGTGTATTAGTTTTATTGATAAAAACCCATTACGTAGAAAAAGGAAATGGTATAAATAATGTATTTATAATAGAATACAAAATTGAAAAACCGATGACTTATTAGGTATGGTAAACAAAAATGGATAGTAGCCAACTGGCTGTTATCCATTTTTATTTTTTGTATTTATTTCAATCAATTCTTTACGTTTTTCAATCGATAAATTAATAGAATATAGGCAAAATAACAACTCGATCAAATTATTTTTTGAATTAATTGGAAAACACCTCCCCCAGGATGTTATGGATTCATTTGTGTTTTTGGTATTGGTGACCTCACTTCAGCCTGGGTCCTTAGGCAGACAACTCAGGTATTTTTGTTTTGAGGGAAGCCCCTCTGCTTCTAACTCCTTGATCTGGGCCTCCTGGCCCGATCATGTTGACATCATCAACTGCTTCACAAGGTAACAGTGAGAATTGAACTGTTGGATTGAAACCGATGATCAGTCAGTCACCAACTTGGCAATGCCGGCCTGTAAGCAGGTTTTATTTAATCTTTTTGTGTTTCGTTTGACATTCTTCTGACGCGTGTTTGGGAAAACTATTTTTGATTTGGAAATTTGTTTAATATAATTAGTAACTAATAAAAGGACAAAAACTTTTAAATGACACGAAAATGGGAAATAAATATAATGGAACTAACAGGAAAGAAGATTTAGACATTGGAATGGAATACACGGTTACAGGAATGAAATGTGTTACAACTAAATATGAAAAGAAAATCGTTATCATTATTGATTTTAAATGTGAAGTGATTGATCTATTGGCAGTTAAGCGTTTTGGTTCTTAGGCAGCTGATCTTGAAAAGAAATTTTAAAAATTAGATAAAGTTATGATTAACTAATTGAAAGAAAATATAAAGATAAAATAAATTATTTAGATATTGATATAGAACTATCTACTAAATATTAAATCTTAATAAATTTTTAAATTTCACTAGTTATGTAGGAAGAATTGAATATGCTTAAACTTTTTTAAATTACATCTAAAATTCTTATTTCACAAGACCGGATTTGATCTTAAGGCTCAGGACGCCAAATTTTAAAAATGTCGAATATATTTATCTAAATTGGTGTGAATTAAATTGAAAAGGGGTTTAACTGATAGGGTGATCTAGGTGGGGTCTAGAACCCGTGATTGCATTATGTAAAAGCATAAAAATGAGACCAAATTTGATTTCCAGTGACCTGTTTTTATTTTGAGTATAGGGATAGAAAATGTGCAATGTTTGATGTTAGAATGATTTAAAATGGACTGAAAATGTTGTAAATTGAGTGGATGAGTTAGGTGGGGCAGAAACCCCATTTACTATACTACTCTTGGTTTTAAACAAAATATAACCAAGGATAGAAGTGCTGGAAGCACAAGTGAGATGGAACGTCTTATTTTTGCTTACTCCCCAACCGGCTTCTTATCAGACATTTGTATATTTCTTTATTCGTTCTTTGCTCAGACATCGAGAGTCAGTAATACCTCTTGCTGGTTTTTGAACGAAAATTAAGTCATTAACACATTTACAACTATAATATAAAGCAACTTCAATATATTCCAGTAAACACTTATTTGCACGTATTTCCGACTCTGTCAGTTAACATTAAGAAGTGAATTGGGAGATCCTTTAGCACTAACACAAGGTTTTGCTTTGATTACTTGTCATTTTTAATCCATTCAGTAACGATATGGCTAAAAAAAAAAAAATTCTTAGATTCTTAGACCGCGACAACTGAGTCATGGAATGGACTATTACAGAGGTTGTTCGTCAATGGTCGGTTACAGTCTTGGTAATTGATTGGCTTAATTGTTTTTCTCTGCGTTACCCGTTGCTAACAATATATTGTATTGGTTGCCATAGATTTTGCGTCCTCTATACTACACATTTGGGGCTCTGGGATGTATTTTAAAGAAAATGTTTCAGAGAATCTCAAATCGGGTGCACGATCCTTTGGCGAAAATTTGAAACCACGACAAAGCAGAAAAGGCTTAAAACGGGCAAGAACTTCATCCCTCATCCCTGAGTCTCAACTCAGGGGGGGAAGCAAACAACATCACTCATGACAATAAAGAAGAAGAAAAAGAAACCAAGAGCGAAAACTGTCACATCAAAACAGGATTTCATTTCCGTCATATCTACTATATAAGAAATTTTATTATTCAGTCACATCATCTGCAAATCTTTTCAATGCAGAAAATGTTGATGTGAGTGTAAAAGACGGTTAGTATGAACACTTTAATCCACAATCATCGCGCTCTGAAATCGTACATTTTCAAATTTATTCTAGAGAAGACCATTTCATAGATATGACTTTCAAATTTATAGATTTGTATGTTATTGTCAAAAAATGTAACAATGAAAAACAACTGCAATTGAGGGGTTATCCTATGAAAATTGTGTGCTACACAATTTGTATACACAAATAAGAGTCTATATAAATGGAACGTTGGTGAGCACAAGCAACAATATTTCGAACTATGCAAGTTATATACAATTTATGTTGCTGACTCCAATGTCTTATATACTATGAAGAGGTTTATCTATCGAAAGGCAATATTAGGAAGCTATTAATGCAGAAAATGTTGATATGAGTGTAAAACATGGTTAGTATGAACAATTTATCTGCAATAACCGCGCTCTAAAAACGTAAATTTTCAAAATTTTTCCAGTGAAGACAATTTCATAGATTTGACTTCCACATTTATAGATTTGCAAGTCCTTGTTAAAAAATCTAAAACGAAATACAAAGTACAGTCGAGAGGTTATCCTATGAAAATTGTGCACTAAAAAATTTGTTTAGAAAAATAAGTGTTTAAATAAATGGCACGTTGGTGAGCACAACCAGTAATCTTTCAACCTATGCAAGCTATATACAATTTATGTTGGTGACTCCAATGTCTTGTATGCTATTAAGAGGTTTAGCTATCGGATATGAATATAAAACGGGCAATGAAACTAGCAATATACTTAGAGATGTGACAACTAAAGATTTACACTTAGTTGGGATTTATACAATGTTAATATCGTGTTAATATAAAGGTACAATTTGCTTTGGCAAATCTTATTTTACGAAAAGTTGCAACCACTGCACCTAATGCAATAGTCTCTCTCACCTCGGCAATATTTCAGGTTCAAAAACAACAGGACATGAGTTCTGTTGCTTTGACAATTGAAAAATTAAGAGCTAGTGGAAATAAGATAGAACTGCTAGTTTCACATACAGTCACAAATTAACGGCATATTACTATAGGCTCATGGAATTACACTGATTCGTCATTTATCAATAGCAAAATTCCTTCAAAAGTCGCTTTTGCCTTTGTAAAAAGAATTGTGCCACAGGATCACGGACGAATTCTCAAGATAAATTTGAAAAGTTTGGACTTGCAAATCCCTTAGATGTAAAGTATTTTGAATTCCACTCTACAATTTATCCTTTGATAAATCTTATGGGACCCTATGTGAATTGACGATGTAATCCTTAGATTGTGATTCACGGCTATTGGAAAGTGATATAATCGATTAAATGTTTGAAAACACTCATGGTATTATTGCATTGGGTGTCGGGTACTCAAGATATGAGTATTGTCCAAAGAGTCACAGTACGTTAAGAGTGTACCTTTTCCGACCCGTTGGAGGAGAGTAAGGCATTAAATTCGCTAAATCAATTCGAAACCTATTGATATATCACCCCTGATGGCAATGTTAAGTTGGACTTTTTACCATGAAACAAATCAAATAATCAATTTATTCAACTTGGATCCTTAAGTGTCTGAAAACAAATCCTATGGCATAGCTTCGTATTTCCTCACCATATTCAAAGTATTATCAATACCGTTATCATATTAATAGTCAATTTTCCAGGTTGTGCCGGTAGCTTGCAACCTAGTGAGAGACGATCAAGTCCAATGCTAAAATGCAATAAACATCGAAATCTAACCAATACTAACTTAAAGACGTGTATGGGTGTGTAGAGCGGTAGCGTGTCATGCCTGTAGAGATGGCTAAAACCTATTATAGAACAAATTCATGCCACAGAATGGACTTTGTTAGCTGTCTGATTCCAATCCTAAGAAATATAATATCTTATTCTTTTACAAATATGGCACAAGCCCTAAAAGTCCATCATCCATCCGTCCATACATCATTCCTTGTGCATAACTAAGGTAGATAGTCATAGCTAAGGGAAGACAGATTGGATTAATTATTGGTTGACACGTGACTGACATTGTCTACTGGACTTGTATACTAAATCTGGGACTGAATTTGCTTGTAGTCACAGGCGAACAAGTGAACCTAAGCCTAATAGGCAAGGCTACTTGTAGTCTAAACCTAAAATACTGTGCCAAAAGATTGAAACATGACCAACAAGTCCACTGAGTAGCCCGGATATTTCCAATGAGCCAATTGATTAGAAATGCAAAGTTCTAGTACCCTTTTTAACAATCAAAAGTGATTGGGGGGCAAGCAGCCCTCCTCTGTAGCTCATAATTTTCCTAACACTTGCAATGAGAATTTTAAGATAACCATGTTTTTCAGCATGGCTGAACGGTCTTGTAACTGTGTCTCTAAGGTTATTGCGTATGTCAACTCCCTACAGTTATTAAGTTTGCCCATTATTTTAAAAACTATTTGAATTAATTTTTGGTTGTTTTTTGGTTAATGGAGCTCTTTACTTTTCTTTGTAAAACTTATTTTATGGAAAAGTTTTTTTTTAGTTAATTTGATCAAAGACCAACTTATAGTTAAGACTTGGGAACTTATAGATATCTTGTAGTGTCTATTACTGAATGAATGATAAAGAAAAGCTGTTTCTGAACTAAGCTGCAAGTTAAGAACTTAATTTCATTTTAATAAACTTGAAAGTATTTACTTTACATTAAAATTATATTTTGCTGACAATATACTGCTCGATCAAGGCCAAAATTTGATGAAACATCCATCTTAAAAAACTAGGAAATTGAAAGAATTTTGCAAATGGTAATCAATTCAAGTTGGACACTTTCCTACTATTCTTCTATGTGCAGCCATCTCATATATACCATGATAGTGAACAAAAGCTGCACAGATAACCAACACGTGGAAAATTTGGTGACTCTGAAACATAATATCACACTGTCCAGGAAAAAATCTTTCTGGCATCCGAAAAGTATGTAAAGTTGCTCCCACAATATACAATAAACCCATTAATAGTAACCAGCCTAGCGATGTCTGATAAATGGAATTTGACCATCCTATAGCTATAGCAGTGTGAACACATGGAATGACACCAGTTACACCAAAACTAACAAAGACCAAAGCCCTTGTAGATCTATATTCTGGTGTTGAAAACTTATCAAACAAGGAAACTATTATTGACGCAGTTGCTAGTGCAATCACTAGGGATAGATATATAATATACGTCAAATGGTTACAATAGAAACTGTAATATAGCCAAGGGACAAACGAACCAAATATAAGAAAATTTATCCCAATTAAATCCAACTTGAGGAAAATCTTATTCGTGTTTTCCGAGTGGCAGATTAGAGTATGGTACAAAAAACTTAATCCAAGGCATCCAATTGCACCAATAAAGAAAACAGTACAGATAATCTTTTCTTCAGTATCAATTATGTAATCGGCTCTAACCCAAAAATATATTGCAACTAATATAAACACCAAACATCCTATTAAGTGAGTCCAAATGTTTCCTGTTTCTGTATGCACCTTAAAAATTGATTTGAAGCATTCTTTGAATGACGGTAACGGAGGTCGATGGCTAAGGTGTATATGTTCGTTATCTTGTAGCCACTTTGGCAAAGACCTAAAATCATAGAGTGTCCGTTGTTCCCGTACAAATTTGGCAGTTTTGACAACACTTTCAAGAGTCTTTTGAGAAGTTTCAATCCCTTGATGCACAAGTTCCTTACCATTACCGTTCGTAGATACAACAGAATTACAGGGCAGATCCTTAAGTGCTTTTGCACTTTCTTTGACATATCTAGTAATGTCATCAGTTTGTTTCGATGCTTCGTTCCAGCACCTATAAGCCAGCTCATTAGCTTTTTCTGTGCATTGACCATCATTTTCCAACAACTCTTTCGCTCCAGATTTGACACTTGTTACTATTTTCCTAAGTTCTGTACTTGAGGGGCTTACAGTTGGACACCTTTTTTTGTGAAAGGCTTCTCTGTAATTAAATATGCCTGTCATTCTCATTTCATAACCTTCATTAGAAATACTCAGTGAACGACTTCTTCTCTTATTATCTGGTATAATTCCTTGCAAATCACTTATGATTTTAGTTTGAGGCTGCTGTGATAAGGCCTTGGAAACTGAAACACCTTTCTGCTTGATCGAAACATTGTCTCTGAATTCAGGGGCATCGTTTGCACTGGGTTTTTCCATATGTAATTTCAACACTTTATCATTAATAGTGATTGAACTTTTGCCTTTCATATGTTAAAAATAATTGTTTAAATAAACGTAGTTTACCAACAAAATAATTTTACTCCTGTATCAAAACATCCCTTATCGTCCTTTTCTTAAAATTTATTTTGCAATTTTTCAAAACTTAGCCAAATTTGGATTTGCGTGATTTCAACAATATTTTTTATCCAGAGTATTTTTTCAGTATAACTTCAAACCTTACTATACTTTTAGAAACTAAAAAAAGTGAACCAGTTAGAAGTAATTGAGTTATATATCCCAAACATCGTATTAAGAATGGGAGGGAGTTTTCACCTTTACTTTTGGGAGGTCTAGGTACCAATTCAAGTTGAGGAGGGGGTTACAAATCGCGCCCCCCCCAAGCCCCCCCGCGCGCGTAAGTCGTTACGCGCCATATTAGTTACGCGCCATTGTAGTTGTGTCCCTATGTCCCACCTGTGAATATAGATATATATATATATATATATATATATATATATATATATATATATATATATATATATATATATATATATATATATATATATATATATATATATATATATATATATGTTTTTAACTACGTAAAACTTGCGAATATACAACATTCTTTGCTGTCCCATCGTCTGTGCACATAAATAGATTGTCAGGTTTACCGACTCTTGAACATGCAACGCATAATGGTCCATGGGAAAACAATCCGTATTCAGATCTATACCTCATGATTCTATTGATTGCCCTTGAGCTTTGTTGATGGTGATTGCTAATCGACCATTTCCTTTGTTGCCGTCGTCATTTATATATCCCCCTGTGCCCCCCGGCGTCCCCGTTGTAGTTGTGTCCCTGTGTCCGGGTCGTCATTTATATTCCCTGTGTCCCCGTCGTCATTTGTGTCCCGGTGTCCCAGTCTGTGATTTCTATTTGAGTGTCCTGGGCGTCATTTATATTCGTCAGGATATTGTAGGGCATCGTAGCATCGATGAGTTTAAGCAATTCTTGTCAACTGATTGTTTCGCCTATAAAGAATACTATCTCGAGGTAAGAACTGATCACCGGTGACAACGATTGCCACTTTGTTGATAGTTGCGTATCAGGAGGCATCAATTCGATTGCTGTTTTTAAGCAGAAGCACTAAATTATTATTTTTGTGGAAAAGATGATATATACAAATATATATATATATATTTTCTTTTTAGTTTTTTTGTAGTTTTTACCTTTTTTAGTTTTTTTCTTCTTGTGTATTAATGTTAAAGCCAAGGTTCAAACCTGGAGCCTCTCGGACCTAGAACCTGAAACATAACGCTTTACCAACTCAGCTACTTCGGCGTGAATACATTCGTTTTGAGCAGCTTCCTCGGGTGTTGCCATTGTTGTCCTGGTCGTCATTTATATTGCCTGTGTCCCGGTCGTCATTTGTGTCCCGGTATCCCAGTCTGTAATTTCTCCTTGAGTGTACCGGTCGTTATTTATATTCCCTCTGTCCCGGTCGTCATTTGTGTCCCGGTCTGTAATTTCTCTTTGAGTGTTTTTTCTTTTTAGTATTTTTTAGTTTTTTACATTTTTTCTTTTTTCAGTTTTCTTTTTCTTCTTTATTTTTCAGCTTCACTATGAAATACATATCGCCGAACCTTTGTTTTTTTAACTAAAATCTGGTAGGCATTGATGACCTTTTCCAAGTCAAGATCCCAAACCCAATCATCATCGCTATCGTCATTTGTGTCCCGGTGTCCCAGTCTGTAATTTCTCTTTGAGCGTCCTGGTCGTCATTTATATTCCTTGTGTCCCGTGTCCCGGTCTGTAGTGTCATCTTATAATGACGTCATATACAAAGCCTTATATACTTATAATGACGTCAAAAACAAACCCACAAACAAACAAACATGCATATATACAACTTATTTTTATATATATAGATACAGTTTCTTCTTTAGTTTTTTTTCTTTTTTAGTTTTTCTTTTTTTTAGTTTCGTCTTTTTATTGATTTGTTTTCTTCAATTTGTCAATGTTCATTCTAACATTGACGCTTGGAAAAATCTTTACGTGCCAAGCATGCTAAAGCTCCAACAATTTATATTAAACCTCAAATTTGGGGTATCTGTTTTAAGGTTTTCGAATTACTTTAATCTATTGTCAAAATATATTGAAATATTTGTGCAATTCCCAGTTTTTTTTTAGTTTTTTCTTTTTTTTAGTTTTTTAGCTTTTATAGTTTTTATTTCTTTTTAGTTTTTTATCTTTTTTATTTTTTTACGTTTTCTTTTTAGGTTTTTTCTTTTTTTAATTTTTTTAATTTTTTAATTTTTTATTTAGTTTTTTCTTTATAGTTTTTTTTAGTTTTTTACCATTTTTCTTTTTTCGAATTACTTTAATCTATTGTCAAAATATTTCGAAATATTTATGCAATTTTCAGTTTTTACATTCTAGTTTGTTTTCTTTTATATATATAGAAGATATAATCTGGCGTAACAGACAAAGTGTAACAGATATAACAGACAGACAACTTATTTTTATGTTGATAGATAGATTAGTTCAGTTAATATAGGCTAGAGGTTGATCTTCCCTATCATTAGATTTAAAATTTTAAAAAGCCAGAGGGCGAAATTCCCTTAGGCTAGAGTTAGCTCTTACTATAACTATATGTAATTTATTTTTGTTAAGTCTCCAATTGTGCAATGGTAAGAATATCCGCTCCTCACGTGGGTGATAATTTAAAGAATCCGATGATTCCTGATGGAAAAATGATTTTTCGTAGAAAATTGATGACTTTCTTTTTTTTTTAATTACAAACATTCACTAGATATGGCTATTTCTTTTAAAATGAGCAGTTAAACAGTTCTCACTGATGTTCCAGTGCCAAGCTATCTGTGTAAAAGAAAAAAAAAATATTCCGTTGATGCAGAATATCGTGGTTGCAGCCACTTTTCTTGATTTTCAAACCAATGTACTTTCCTTGTTATTCAAGGCAAGGGACTCTTAGTGTCCTATATAAGGGTTTTGAACAAGAAGGCTGTAATAGTATACATATTTTTTTTTTATCTGAATCTAGTTTAAGGAGTTATGAGGTATTTTTTTATTATGGGACGTGGTCGTTTCTTATTAAGTTGTGACCTACCGCTATTATCCGGATTAAGAGAATCACGCAGCTATACAAGTTCAATGTGTGCCAGGTTTGTTCTTTACTAGGTTTTCAGCAATCACTACAGCCATGATACGAATGAAACTTGCATAGTCCCTATTTACTATTAACAATTGTTAAGGTCTAGAGCTTGTTCTTTAATATAATTAGTCAATTTATACTTCTATTAATAACTACTAATTATATAACATATTTCATGATTGATAATCCTTTATATAATATACCTTAGAGAAGTAAAATTCTAAAGCTATTTGTTTCAAGTAACTTTGTCAATTTGTTCTTTACTATAAACTAGATTATAGCTACAGCTGCAACCATGATATAACAACCACTCTAAATACACATACACACCTTTGAGTTAGTATAGGCTAGACCCCGATAATTACTGTATTTTAGTATTGGACGTGATTGTCTCTTACTAGGCTGCTAGCTACCTCTGCAATCCAGAAACTCCTTTTAATACTTCAGTTACAAGGAGCTACAGTTCTTTCTTTTGTTTAACTTCTGCAACTATGATTTAAATATTTCGGTAACTCTGGGCAAGAGTTTTTCTCTACTGTAATTAGTTTCAATATCATTCTGTACTTTCAATTGATCATACTTTTTATTTGCGCCAGAGATTTTATAATAATGATTTAGAAACTTAAGAAATATGAACTAGAAAAACTTCCGGACTAGACAGGGGACTGGTTGGTCATGTATCAATCATTTGACACAGTATTTTAAGTTTAGAGTACAAGTAGCCTTGCCTATTAGGCTTAGGTTCACTTGTTCGCCTGTGAATACAAGCAAATTCAGTCCCAGATTTAGTACAAGAGGCCAGTAGACAATGTCCGTCACGCGTCAATCAAAAATCAATTCAATCTGTCTTCCCTTAGCTATAACTATCTACCTTAGCTCTGCACAAGGAATGATGTATGGACGGATGGATGATGGACTTATTCATCAAATGACATCATTTTTATACAATCCTACAAAGGGCTTGCGCCAGATTTGTAAAAGAATAAGTTATTATGTTTCTTAGGATTGGTTCAGACAGCTAACAAAGTCCATTCTTGGCATGAGTTTGTTCTATAATAGGTTTTAGCCATCTCTACAGGCATAACACGCTACCGCTCCACATACCTATATACGTCTTTAAGTTAGTGTTGGTTAGAGTTCGTTGTTTATTGTATTTTAATATTGGACTTTCTGTTTTCTTACTAGGTTGCAAGCTACCGCCACAACCTGGAAAATCGACTATTAATATGATAACGGTATTGTTAACACTTTGAATATGGTGAGGACATACGAAGGCATGCAATAGGATTTGTATTTGGACACTGAAGGATCCAAGTTGAATAAATTGATTATTTTATTTGTTTCATGGTACAGTCCAACTTAACATTGCCATCAGGGGTAATATATGAATAAATTTCAAATCGATTTAGCGAAATTAATGCCTTACTCTCCACCAACAGCTCGGAAAAGGTACAATCTTAACGTACTGTGATTCTTCGGACAATACTCATATCTGGAGTACCAGACACCCAATGTAATAGTAACATGAGTGTTTTAAAACATTGAATCGATTATACCACTATCCAATAGCCACGAATCGCGATCTAAGGATTACATCGTCAATTCACATAGGGTCCCATAATATCTATCAAAGGATAAATTGTAGAGAGGAAATCAGTTTACTTTACATATAAGAGATTTGAAAGTCCAAACATTTCAAATTTATCTAGAGAATTTGTCCGTGATCCTGTGGCACAAGTACTTTTTACGAAGGCCTAAGTGAATTTAGAAGAAATTTCGCTATTGACAAATCCGTAATAAGTCAATGTAATTCCGTGAACCTTTATTAATATGTCGTTAATTCGTGACTGTATGTGAAACTAGCAGTTCTATCTTATTTCCACTTGCTCTTAATTTTTCAATTGTCAAAGCAAAAGAACTCATGTCCTGTTGCTTTTGTACCTGAAATATTGCCAAGGTGAGAGAGATTATTGCATTTGGTGCAGTGGCAGCTACTTTTAGTAAACTAAGGTTTGCCGAAGCAAATTGTACCTTTATATCGATATCAACATTAGGAGGTATCCATTGAGGTACATTAAATATTTCATGATTCATTTTCCCAACTAAGTGTAAATCTTTATTTGACGTATCTAAGTATATTGCTAGTATCATTGCCCGTTTTGTATTTATATCCGATAGCTAAACCTCTTAATAGCATATAAGACATTGGTGTCATCAACATAAATTGTATATAGCTTGCATAGTTTGAAAGATTATTGTTTGTGCTGCTCACCAACGTGCCATTTATTTAAACATTTATTTTTCTAAACAAATTTTGTAGTGCACGACTTTCATAAGATAACCTCTCGACTGTACTTTGTATTTCGTTTTAGATTTTTCAACAATGACTTGCAAATCTATATATGTGGAAGTCAAATCTATGAAATGGTCTTCACTGGAATAAATTTGAAAATTTACGTTTTCAGAGTGCGGTTATTGCGGCTAAAATTGTTCTCAACGTTTGTATTGTATCTTACAACCTGACTCTAGTTCGGCATTGTGGATTGACATGCATGAGAGGTATAGCATAAGTGGGAGATGATAACAACGGCAATGAAGGGGGAAAATTAATGCAAAGTTCTTCTTTTCACTTAATTTGACCGTCTGTCTTGGCTTTTTCTACAATTAGCCATGACTTGATTTGCCCACAACTATTCCATTTATAATTCAAATTTTTAATTTGAATTAAAAATGGAATAGTTTTGGGCAATTCAAGTCATGGCTAATTGTAGAAAAAGCCAAGACAGATAGTCCAAGATAGTTCTATTGTATCTTAACGTTTAGACAATTTCGAAAATGCTATAATAAATATACTTAAAATAGATCCCGATGAAGCATTTCAAAGTAGAATGAAAGGAAGGTTTAAGTAAAAATCAAGCCTATTAATTTATTTAAGAAGAATATTACAAAAATCTTTACCTTGGAATTTTATCCATAAAAATTATTCTCTAATAAATGCAAGAGTATACAATTTATCTATCAGAATTAAAATAACAAAAAATAAAATGTGTTTCGAAGCAGAACAAACCATGAACGTCTTCAGCGGCAATCCAAGAATCAAAATCAGAGTTTTATTCTAGCCAGAAAAGCAGCGATTGTCCCTCACCCTTGCGAGTTTGACTCACTTATATCTTTTTAGTTAGATCCATTCCATTATTTTTAAATTTTTTTTAATTCATACTCTTAAAAACTGCCAAGATTATTCTCATTTTTCTTATCACGTAGACGATCACGTTACAGTTAAACGTTGAAAGATCAGTTCTTGGACTCAAATTTCCTAACAACCTTCAAGAAATTCCTCCTTACATACCCAACACATCTCATAATCTCTATTTGCCAACTATTCCTCTGGTGATAAAATCATTGCATATTTTAAGTTGTGGAGTCGTAAAATTGATTTATCAGCTGTTTTATTAAGTGCATTCATAGCTGTACCTACACAATCTTCCCCAGCCAATGTCTCAAGTACCTCTACCAATTATATGGTATTACTTGAGTCTCTTTGAGAATGCCAATATGAGACTTCAATGACTTTATGTTCTTTAACACGATTTAGATTTGATGAAACGCAAACATCCATGAGTTTGGCTTCGATGTCTAAAGCCACTTTTTCACTCTATAAGAGCAAATTTGAAAAGTCTTGAAACGCAAGATGGCACTGCCATATGGAAACTTCTCTACGGACTGGTACCCATTACTCTTACGTTGCATCAAGTGGTGTTTTAATTTTAACTTTGTATGGAATCCTGAAAGACACATTGAACAATAATTCAGTGAAGTGTAACCTTTCCCTTGATTTAGAGCCTGGCAAATGTGGGGGAATAAGAATAAAAATCTCTATTGAATCAGGATCTTTTGCAGGCTCGTATGAAAGGTATATCCTGTGGTTCCCCGATTCAATAGACGACGTGCTCACTGGACATGTATCTCCCTTTTATCCTAAATTCCCCCTCTTCCTACCCTGTATCGTACTATAACACTGTAACACCAACCTTTGAATTATCATTAGCCCTCTCAAAAATGTCCCTCCCCTTAATTGTTACAGGATTCTACCCCGTTAAACAGTTAAAATCTTCATTAGGAAACTCTTCCCTCTCCACTTCTCCATTAACTGCCAAATCATCCAAATTTGTCTTCATGTTATCATCTTTCAAGAGTTTAGGGCCTGCCATGAAGACCACTTACTTGAAGCACTCTAAGCCCGTATCGAAAAAAAAAAGCGTTGTACACCTTTACAAACCTTTAAGTCTGTATTGTATGTTACTTCTTAAAATAAATTCCTTTTTAAATTTACCCACATTTAAATCTAAATTTTCAACCAACAAAACCACTGAACCGCTCCCCATATCATTATTATTCTCTATCCTATAAAAACAGTTCTCATCCACTCTAAAAAACACCCTTGAAATTTTTCATGTTTGGGTGCAGTGTCTGCGTTTCAGTATCTAAATTGCAGTTTCTGCTTCCAGTTCTCCTGAATTCCAGTTTTCCCCCTGTAAGGCTCCTTGAGATGATGCTAGTGTTAGTGTGTGAGCCTAATAGAAATATTAAGAGCTTATTAACCCATTGAAACACTTAGATTTCATCCTGAAAAACAACTTATATTAGATAGAAATAAAGTATATTATTAGTCTGAACTTTTAACGGGGCAAAGGGACTATTCGGATATGTTGAGGGTTTTCTACCACCTAAAGATGTAATGACCAGAAAGTACTCTATAAATGGAGCCAAAGTAGTCGTTCGTCTTGGTTAAGGCATTCTACCAGCTAAGAATTTAAGAGCAAAACATTACCACATACATGGGGGTAAGTTGCTCCCTTTACGATTTAGCTATTACAATATCCCCCATTTAAATTATTAGGCTTAAAACATTGGACTTAAGGAGGGAATGGTACTAATAGGGTCTGTTGGTGCCTCATCCTTGCCATAAAAATCAACGAGAAGCTGATCCAGGCATGATCACTCTCAGTCAGCTTTGCTGGATCATCAATTGCGGACTGAAAAAGAATAAAAATTGTTGTTGCCTGGAAACTCTTTTGATTTTAAGCTGTAAAAAATAATATTTAGCTAAAAAGAAATATATTATTAAGCTGAGTAGGATTACATTATTTAGCTGAGAAGAAACCTTTTTTTGGAGGAGTAGTGGCATTCCTCCCCCTTCCACCTCCCAGAGATAGCGAAAATGGACTCTCTCTATTCTACTATTTCTGATCCCGCCATGGTTAAAACGTTAAGTTTTTACTACTAAAATACTGTTCTGTAAGTTACACTTAATTATGCTTCATTGCTTTTTTTGAAAAAATACCGAATGCGAAACTTCAAACTACTTACACCCTTAGAAAACAGGATTGGTCAACAAAATAACAATAGGTGAATTTAATAACTTCTTTTTTTCAAACATAGAATTAATCACTAAAATAATGTATATTTTAGAACCAGCGAGATTCTGGCTATTTCTCCTCTATTATTGCGAAAAAAAATGTGTTATCTTAGCCATATCTTTTAGGGCCGAGGGAAACCTCAAAACACCCCTCAAACAATTTAGAGGGCTATGGCATTTTCTACATTATTAAGCTGAAATGAAACATTTTTAGAATTGCCTCCCATCCAGGGGTAGCAAAAAAGGTTCCCAACGTCATAAATATTTCCCCATGCCGTAAATAGTTTTTTACGCCTAAAACTTTAAGCTTTACGAAAAATATCTATGATCAAAGAACTTCAACTTACAATAGAAATGATGATCTGCTGATTGCATGGGTGTCGAAGTGGCTGCATTCTTCCTGGTTTATTGTGGGACCGCAGAAGGGCCAGCATCTTCGCTTTGAAGGACTGATGTGGTTGAATCGCCACCACAAGCCTTTGCCCTTTTTTGGGGAGGGGTATTGATCAGAATTTTCTTTAAATGGAAATAAAATATTAGTTTTTCATGAAACAAAAGCGATAAAAATAACTTTATTTTGATCATTTAAGAAGTTTAGAATTTAGTTTTAGGACTACATAGGACTAATTAGCATTTCTAAAGTGTGAAACTTAATTTTGAGAAACAAATCGACCCCATTGCCCCCCACCCACTTAACGGGGCCTAACAGTAGGAAAAATGCAATAATGATAGGACACCTTGGGTCAAATTATGCATAACCCCTTTGCTCTATTAGGGATTTCAACTTTCATATGGATTAAGGGGCCTCTCTTCAACCTTAGTAAGAAAAAGTCCGGCAAAAAAAATATTTGACAGAAAAGTTTGAATTAACAAAACAGCGTAAACCATGAATATTTTCTTTGTCTTTGTATGCGCATTAATTTTTCTATAATATGTTACAGTAAAGGAAAAACAATTAATTCTTAACACCTATTTTCCAATTTAGCAATAAAAGTTTTACACAACAGCGTCTAAACTATAATAAGCAAAACATTCTAAGATAAAGAATGAATTTTCAGTTTTTCTAGTTTCATCATAGTACCTTTTTTCAAATTCAAGCTTCATAAGCCTTGCATAAACAAAAATATGGCTTCAAAAAGTTAAGCTAAGAGAATTCCACGCCCTCATGAGTTTTATCGGGGTCATTGGATCTTTGATGGACCGATCTGGACTGAATGAAATCTTTGAATTAATGTACGCTTCCGATACAGTTCCTCATTTTGTAAGTGGTGAGGCTATTTCTCAAGCACTGTGAGCCCATATCATTGCAGACACTGCATTTCACTTGATTCCGAAAATGGAACATGTAGACGAGGATTCAGATGCGGAACTGGAATGGAATAAAAAATTTGTATTTAATCTGGTGAGCTTAGTGAACTTACAGAATCTACATCAGAAAGTAATGGATAGATGAGCCTCTCTCGAACATATCTCCCAGTTTTCAAGTCCTATAAAAATCCAAGGTTGTCGCCTCTTAAATCAAAGCGAAGCTACTATACTTAAACAGGAAAACTAAAGATGCAGCACATGGACATGGTTGCCATTCTACGAAATTTCTTCAAAACTAAACGAACAGGTCAATGGCAATATTAATTAAAAAAAGTTTCCAACATGCTGCTTTACCTCGCAGTAGCTGGTCGCTACGATTAAATGAAGTCGGCTTTAACTTCAGCAGATGAACAGATTTGAACATACAAAACCAACACTTTACCACTTTTTCGGAAAAAGATTAAAACTAAAATCAATTATTTAGCTAGTCGTTTGAAGTTACTTAATAGGCCCTAGTTATTCGGGATGGTCTAGTTTAGAGTGGAGGGTAGGGAGGGTAGAAACTGTTGCATTTTGTTTGAGGATAAAACTTAGATTGACTGTGCTCTAAGAAAGGCACGTAAAATAGTTAAAGACAACCACGCTGGATAGCGCGTAACTTTTTAAAAAGAATAGCGCTTGGCTCGTTTGGAAATGGCCCTTTTTGAGAAACTGTGCAAGTGTGTTCCTCTTAAGAAAGATCATTCATCAGATGCTGCTGATACCTTTAGGTACTTTCATATTAGGCTATTGTCTTTGACAAGCTAGAGATAATGAAACAATTTCTGTTTGGATGCAATGTCAAGGATGCCACTAAGTGGAGAGAAGACACCACAGATCTTGGCAAATTAAAATCTTTTGTCCTCCTTCGGTTTAAGGCTACTTTTCTCTGATTATAGGCTTAGGATTCAGTTCTTATGATTCCAGTTAAACATTAGGCTATGCCTTGTAAATATTTTGTTAAATTTGTAGGCTAGTTGACAACATCATTTACCTAAAATGAAATTGAATAGGCCTTATCCTGCTCTACTTGATGCCCTTTTTATGCTCTTTTACAATTAAGCTATTACTTCTGAGGCAAATGATATTTTGAGCCCTGAAAGGGCTCAAAATAGGCCATTGTCTCCTAACCAAAAATTTAAAAATTTGTTTGCACAAAAAATGGATGGTGAGAAAAGGAAAATAGGTAAAGTCAAAGTAACAGATTATTCAAGTAGTTCCTGAACTTTCTGAATGGTGGCTCTTGAGTATATATTTCTGTATAAGGGAGGGAGAGGTAAAGTTCATAGAGCAAGTTTGAACTATACCCCCCTCCCTAATTTGCAAATATATACCCTGAACTGGTATAACACCTAGGGGTTGGCTTAAAAATCATTTCTGATGTAAATGTGTGTTAGATTTGGATTCAAGATGCAATTCTGACTATGGAGATAAGTTTATTTTGTAGCTACCTAAATAATCTATTAATGCCTATAAACTTTACACAAAAATACAGTAAATATTAAAGAGTTCACATAAATAACCTATGAATAAAGTGAATATAAGACTTGATGCCTATTTAATGCTTTTTGTAAATATAATAATCACTTTACTGAAAGATAGATTAACAGACTCACTAACAGAGTCCAGATAGGTATGAAGCAAACTTACCTCTAGAATCAGAATTTCATCCTGAATCCAAATGTGACATTTGTTTCCATTGCATTTACTTTCCGCAGATAATATTTTTTTCAAATAATCCATGCTTGTCTTTAACATTAGGAAAACAAGAAAAATAGAGTTTCATTACACTTCATAATATGCTCAACATTAATATATTTCCAAATATACTGCCTTTGAAATCTTATCATCAAGTAAAAATGTGAACCTAGTTAAAGACAAATTTGAAAAATGTTCTATGCTCCCATGTTCTGCCACATTTGCTCAGGCCAATTTTGTCCTTGATATTTAATGTGTTTTTACTTCCTAAAATCTTTCAATTCTAGATTAGATTCTCTTGTTTAAAAACTTACAAAAGTGAAAATGAATGCACCCTTTACATCTGCCAATAGGATAGAAATGGAATCATTGAAAAAAAGGTAGATATACAGTGAATATAATTTCCTGAATGAAAAAGAAAATAAGACTTACTGCTTTTTGAAATAATGATTTTGCTACAGCTAGATAGGTCAAATTGGTTGTAGTTTGGTCATGAAATTTGGTAGAGGGGGATCAAAAGGGAGATACACAGTGAATATAATTTCCTGAAATGGAAAAATAAAATAAGATATACTGCTTTTTATAATGATGTTTTTATTATAGCTAGATAGGTAAAATTTGTTGTAGTTTGGTCATGAAATTTGGCAGAGGGGATCTGCTATGGAATCACCTGATTGTTTTAATTTGTATTTCCAGTATTTAATTAAAACTCTGATTCTCTTATTTGTCATTGAAATGCCTAATAAGTTCTAATAATATCATATTCCTTATGTTTGGGATTCACATACTAACCCATAAGACTGCCTATATTTTTACTTTTCTAAATATTTCTTTTAATCAGCTCCTAAAAGAGAATTGGCATAAATTAGCTAAGAATTATAACAGTTTCGCCCAACACAAGTGCTATTTGTGGGACATTTATCTCTGCATCAGCATGCTGCACAAAGTGTCTGCAGAGAATGCAATAAAGTGAATTTAAACAAAATATGCATATTTTTCTCACAATTTTGAAATTTTGTGTACACATATAAGCAGTAATAACCCATTTTCTTTCTCTATTGTTATCAGTTTTATTATGCAAAAATAGGAGACCAAGCTTTGCTTCTGAAGGGGATTATAGACATAAAAATGATATTCACTATAACCCCCCTGATATAAAAAAGAAAAGCTTTTATTTAATTTTTATAGAACTCATTAATTTAACAAAGATACAAAGCAAAAAGCAATTTTCAAACTCTAGGAGTCAATTTGCCCTTCCAATTGATATCCCTAACAATTTTAAGCTAATTTAAGGTTTCTTCAGTTAATCTGAATATTCTTTGTCAAACAGTACCCAACAAATAAGTTAATAACTTTACATTTTGAATAATCTCATATTTGAAATATGGTTGCTATTTAAATGTGAGGAACATGTCACAACATAATATTACACCATCTGTGATTATACTTTGACTTATCCTGTATCTGCATCTTAGCTTAGACTCTGCTATTGTACCACCTATGATTTTTGTTTTGGGTTTATGTGGCCTGCTGATATCAATGCTATTTATTAATATAACTTGGCAAACCCCTCAAAAAATCAATCAAATAAAAAATCATAGATAATATTTTGATAAACCATATACATTAAAAGTTTAGTACAAAAAATTAAATCTTACAGAGTCAAAATCCATTCAAATTACAAGCAAATGAATAGCATGATACCCATGTCATTAGAGTAGAGCTTGGTTCAACTATGAGATTGAGCATCCTGTCCTGGCCATGAGGGTTGAGGGAAGTGGAGGAGGGATATGTACTGCAGCATTAGTGGTGAATCTGGCTGAAAAAAAGAGTTTATACAACATTTACCTTTGCGCACCTGAAAGCTTGTTTATGCCATAATATGGTTGTGTGTAGCAGCTCATTGCTGACAATTTTGGTAACAGCCAAACACCAGTACTTATATTTATGATTGTTTATGGTTATTATGTATTGTGTAATATTTTTGAATTCACCAAGTAGCATATTAGTTAAAAACTTTTCTTCATTACTGCTTGAATTTAGTCTAAGCTGTTATAGTCTTAATGATACTACATTAGTATGAAAACAAATTTGTGTATTTTTAAAAGGAGCTCAAAACCCTCAAAAATATCATCAGTTTTGCTATGTTGTTATTTTAGAGGAGTTTCAGGCTCTTTTTAAGAAAGTCCTGGAAATTTTTTGTCAAAATAATCCATTAAGACTAAGGAAAATAACAATTTCTATTCCTATTTCAGATGCAAATGACAGTTTTTCAGAAACACAGTTTTAAACTGTTGACTACTATAGACTCAATTAGCTTTTGTGGCCCTATTAAGGGCCCAAAATGTATTTTCCCCATAAAGCAATTATTGAATTATGTAAGAATATATAAAAGGTATCAAGTAATGTATTCACTTTCATCTTAGCTAAATTATGTTGTCTACTATAAATTTGCCAGAATTTTTAGTAATCATGGTGGAAGATTCCTTCTCTGTATGTAGCACAAGGTCTAAAATAATTTTTTTTCAGCATAGTAGGCTACTAGGCCTATTCTATCCCACATTCAATATTGTTTTAAACTATTATAGGAAAAATTGTGATAATTCAATCCAGCCCCCCCCCCCCTTAGTGTACATATAGCTGTAGGTAATAATGTTCTAAAAACAAAGAGAGAGAAAAATCTTATAATGAAGAAAACAAATGGACTGTGGCCAGTAGAAGGAAAACAGAAAACTAAAGCAATACTTATATTTTGTCTGTATAAAGCAAGGTGTCTTCATTGCTAAGAAAACAAAAATAAAAACTAAAATAGCCTTAAATCAAACAGAATTCTAAACTAAGAAATAAAACCAATAAATGTGTACATATAAAATTGTTGCTACTTTGATTGAGCACTACAGAAGCTAAATAGAGTTGCCTCAATGAGAGCACTAAAGCAAACTTCAGTTCTTTTATTGTTTTCGTTGAATCAGCTCTACTTATTCTCTATGGCACTCAGTCATAGTAACAACAGTTTTATGTATAGATCTTTGTTATTTCTATTTTTTGGTTTTGAATTTTATTTGATTTTAGGTTGTTTTTGTTTTTTATCTTTGTTTTTAACATTTAAAACGCTGTGTTTCATACAAGTGAAATATCTGCATCACCTTAGTTTTGTCTTTTCCTTCTACTGGTTTTAGTCTTGTTTGTTCACTTCATTGTGAGATCCCTCCCTCTCTCTTTGTTTTTGTTGTAGCTGGCCAGTTTGGCTTTAGATCTTTAATTAGTAATGTTCTAGATGAGGGATGTTTTGCTATATGGGTAAAGTAGTTAAGTTAGGTGAATAAATCCTTCTGGAGTGTTTTCAGACTTTATAAAGTGTAGGTAAATATGCAAGTGAAAGCAAAAAGAAGTGTTGGCAAATACAAAATAACATAGAGACACATATTAATTAGGGCTGTATGTAGGGCCATCAGGGAGGGGGCTATTTTGTGAATGCAGCTATTATTATGTTTAAAAAGAAGATACAAAATACATTGGATAGTTTGTTCACCTTTTCCCTATGTCTGTAATAGAATCATATAGATGTTTACCAAGTTATGTCCTGGGAATGTCCTCTAGAGTATCTTGTTCTATTTTAAAAGGTACTGACCTTGATGAACTTGGAAAAATTTTTGAAATGTCAAACCTTCAGAAATAGATCTACAGCAGAAAAAAAGAATTCAAAGAAAGTATTTTGAGTCCCATCCTACTTACTATTACTACAAACAAATCACAGCTGGACAAAGCTGCCTGAGGTCAACATAGCTATGTATGCTCCTCCTTCATTCCAATCTATCCAGAGCCTCCTTCATTATACCCTCCCAAGATGTGGCATTTTTCCTTAGAACCTTCTTTATAATTTCCTCCCATCTTATCTGGGGACAGCCTGTTTTTTCTTTTGTAGATTATTGGTCAATCTTTGGGAATCTGGCATTTTCAGAATGTATCCTGGCTATTTCAACCTTTCTCTCGTTATAAGCCTTGAAAGAGAGATAGAAACACATTTTTCATTGGCCTACACCCTATGTTCTGAAATATGGTCAGTCAGAAAAGTATCTGATAGAATCCATAAAAAAATTTTCTGGAAAACATCTAATAAATCTTCCTCCATCTTTTGGAGCACCACATTGCAGAACCATAATTGACCACCATCATCATTCTAGCTTCCAAAAATCTAATCTTGGTTTGCAGACACATCTTTTTGTTTTTCTAAAGTTTTCTGTAGCTGTAAAGCACCCTCTACCTTGGCTATTCTACTTTTAACATCTTTACTACTTAAGTAAGTGAACTTTTTTACTTGATTGGGCTTTCCAATACCCAACACCAGCTTCACTTATTCCCAGTCTAAATGACTTGGTCTTCCTGACATAATTTTCAAACCTATTCCTACACCCTGACCTCTCAAAACCTAAAAAAAAACTAAAAAGCAATTCCTCCTTTTTTTATTATTCACAGGCTTACACATCTCTCTTGAAATTTTACTTTGCCTTCTAACTGCAGATTTCATTGCGTATTTTTTTTTGTTTACATTTCAATGTGATTTTTGCTGTTTTTTTCCATGCCTTTTTCTGTAGCTGACCAGTGTCATTTCTCACCTTCTGTAGAAAAATTCTGTAGAAAATTTCTCACCTTCTTTGTAGTAGCAATCAGTACAAAACAACAACAACCAATATGATTAAACAATCTTTTTGTGCGTTTTCTGGCCTTTCCAATATTTCCTAAATATTAATAGATTCTTGGTTTGCTTTTTATGGTACTAGGTTCGTGACTTGGTCTTTACTAGATTTATGGTTTATACTTTATTGCATAGGTAGTCTGCTCTTTAGATTTGCTGTTTGTTCTTTACTAGGTTTGTGGTTTCTTCTTTTCTAGATTGATCAAAGTGTACAATCATCTTGCAAATAAATCGATAGTGCAAAATCATCCTGCAAACAGATTGATAAAGACGATCGGTTTTTTTTGTTACCTTGTATCTTCCTACTGGATTCCTCCTTCGATAATTTCTGACGAGTTTGATGAAGATTTTGAATTTTGTCAGCAGTCTGTCGAATATCATTTTGTACTTCATTGGCATTCTGAATACCTTTGCTAAGAAAGTAGCTATTTTTAAAGTTATCCCGTCCAAAGACAAACTGAGAGTGCACCTATGTACTGCTGGAGCTGCCCAGTAATTGTGTGATGAAGCAGCTGTATTATTCCAATCTAGTACTCAGGCAAAGATTATTCCAAATGTATACCTTGGCATTATCTGGCATTACCGTGCTGATCTAGACACCTAAGTTATGGCTGACTGTAACTCCAGCATTACTGCCGCAAATCGGATTGGCGAGTCCACCACAATCAAACTAGCTTTCAAGAGTAAGTTTGATCTTGACAAGGCATATAAAGCCGACCTAACTGTTGACTATGAATTCTATTGTGCTCTTGACTATGAATAATAACGAGTACCTCACCGATGCTTCAGGTGTACGAGCTTGAATTACATTTATACAATTTATAATAAGTCAGGGAAATGCGCGAGGTGTAGTGGTGGGCATTCTTGCTCTAAGGATGCACCTTGTTCAAATAGCCCCAAATGTGCAAACTATGGTAAGGACCACGTCTGCTTCAGTTTAAATGCCCTGTTTTTAAAAAGCAACAAAGAACCAGAAATGACGAGCCTAACTCCCTCTCTCGCCCAGTTATCTATTGTTTCGTTAAATATTAATGGCACCAAAGACAAGGACGCAGTAATTGACGGTTTGTTAAGTAAATTAAATTAAAAAATTAGTTTTTCTAGTGACAGTAAGGAGCAACATCAAAACTTAAACCGAACCGAAATTATTGCGTATATGAGGAGTTACGCCCCCTCGTCAGTACCTCGCTGTTTACGCTAAAGTTCAAATTTTGCTCCAGCTCTTTAAGAATGATCCCTAAATCACAAAGGATTAAATTAGAACAAATAGCTCTTTTGAATGTACTAAAAAAAACTTTAGCGTAAAGAGTGACGTATTGACGAGGGGGCGAACCCCCTCATATACGTAATAATTTCTGTTCGTTTTAAGTTGCAATACTGCTCCTTTCTTTTTGTTGAAAAAAATGTTTTTAATTTAATTTCTGATCGTTTTTAAATAATGCTGGGAAATGTGGCACCCCCCTTCGTGGAAAATTCGCTTCCCCCACAAAAAATTCCTCCATGGGAAGATCCTCCCACGTAACCTTCTCCCCAAACCCCTACCAGAAAAAGATCCCCTGGAAAACGTCTGTATATTTCCAAATAACCAATGCTGTGTGTAAACAACGGGCAAACTTAACATCTTGCAGCCATTCTCCCAGGGACTGTGGGGGATTAAGTCATCCTCAAAGACATAGTTACTAGATTTTTGACTTTGTTGGAAAAATGGTCATCTCAAAATTTGGATCAGGTGACTTTGGGAAAAAATGATTTGGGAGGGGGCTTAGTGCCCCCCCCCAATTTCTTTAGTCACGTAAAAAATAGCACTAGAATTTTAAATTGTCGTTCGAATGAGCCCTCTCACGACATTCTAGGACAACCTTGTTTATACAGTCAACCTTTGGAAGAAAAAAAATAAACAAACCAAATAAAGATGCACCAGTGATCTTTCTCCTGGTAAAAAATACAAAATTCCACATTTTGAAGATAGGAGCTTGAAACCTCTACAGTAGAGTTCTCTGTTATGTTGAATCTGATGGTGTGATGCTCATCAAGATTTTATGACTTTTAGGGGGGTGTTGTCCCCCTTTTCGAAAATAAGGCAAATATTCTCAGGGTTGTAACAGGGTGCATAAAAATTGGATTCCATTGTTGTATCTATTGGCATCAAAATTTATCCGTTTATTGGCATGCGTTTTTTAGAGCTTTGGTTACTATTGAGCCGGGTCGCGTCTTACTCAAAGTTCGTTACTACGAACTGTTTGATATGATGTCATTTTTGTTCAGGAGCACAACTTGATAAAGGATAATCTAAATTTTCTTCGAAGATCCATCCACCATGAAGTATTTGTTGTTGCAGGTAAGAAGACGAGAGGGCGCCCCTCTGTTGGTTTGACTATATTTACAAAAAAGCTTGGAAGACAAAACTTATCTCTTCTACGGATAGAACTATAGCCTATGCCCTCTGAATACCACATGGCTGTGACAATGTTTCTGACAATATCTCAAAGCTCCCTTGGGCTATGTGCTCTCCAAATAAGCCCTGGATTGTTTTTGGTGATTTGAACTGTAATCTACACTTCTCTGGATTGCGTAGCGACATTTTCCTAAACTGCCTGCCTCCTGCTTATATGATCTTTAACAAAAGCGAAGGCTTTGCGTACACTCACAAAGCTCGCGCCACATCTGATTTAGATCATATTGTTTGCTCGCAAAATGCAAATATAGTTGCCCCTATAATAGTCTTGAGTCCGACACCTGCAGTAATCACCAACCAATTGCGTTTAAGTTCGCCCTTCCGCTTGATATATCAAAGAACAAATGGAAGTGATACAATAAAAGGGATTGTTTAAAGTGTGGCAACGCTCTAATTTCGCTCACTTTAATTACTTGGTTTTCTCCTATTAAAGTTTCATACCATCTCCTAGCAGTCGGAGTGAGCCACTCTGGATTAAAGCTTGATTTTAATATGTTTTACGAGCAAGTTCTACATTCTCTATGTAGAGCTGCAGTCTCTACAGTTCCGCTCAAAAGGACCACAGTTGGTTTCAGAGAAACAAGGCTGGTCTTTCTCCTCGGATCTTGTGAAGGCTAGGCCGCCAAGTTTTGGCTGTGCATCTAGTGGTTCGCAGAAGGTCAGTGGTTCTGTGCATCTCTGGTTTGCAGAAATAATGGCACCAAGTTCATAAAGCTGAAGAGAGTTCGTACGGCCCACCACCTTCCAATATCTCACTTAGTGCATAGGAAGAATATTTTAAGGCCACTTTATCTGATAAGAATACTTTAATCACTGTAAAATTTTCTGTTTGTGTTCGTTCACTTCGGCCTGCTTGATTCACGCCATTACATATTCCTGCTGTTACAATTACAAGCATCCAACAAGCTTTGCTGGCAACATTGAAAAATATAAAGAACTAGCAGAAAAATCAAGAAAAAACTACTCTTATTTATTCTCCTAAATCAAAATATAAGGCGACTGGTGGTTCAAATTTTAGAATTCTGATACATTACTCTCCTAAATCAAAATATAATGAAACTGCTGGTTGAAATTTTCAGAATTATGGTGCATGTTTTAAAGCTGGTGTTCCCGGCACCATTTTGGTGATACTAACGGTCGAAAGTAGTTAGATGGGTTTGTTTTATGAAGAAAATGGAAAAAAGATGCATTCCATGCAGACTATTGTGGTTGCTGCCACTTTTCTTGTTTTCAAGCTTATAGATTTTCCTTGTTGTTCGAGCCAAGGTATGGTAAGTTTCCCATATAGGGGTAACGAACAAGGCAGGTCTAAAAGTGTACTTCTATTTTTGATCTGGCTCAATTTTTAGGAGTTATGGGTTATCATGTTTTTTAGTATGGGACTTTATTGTCTCTTACTGGGTTGCTAGCTACCTCTGCAATCCAGGTTTTTACTTTAATTACCAACAGGGAAAATATCTACGGCTTTTTCTTATTGGAATATTAAGAGACAAACCTCAGAAAATCATCCAGCAAACTAAGTCCAATAAGGGCCAAGGTCTATTCTTTACTATGTTTCAGGTATCTCTGCAGCCATGATACCAGTGAAACCTACATAATCCCCTTTTATAATTAACTATACCTATCCTTTATATAAAACGATTGTAGCTGTATCTCCGCAGCCATGATACCAATGAAACCTACATAATCCCCATTTATAATTAACTATACCGATCCTTTATATAAAATGATCGTAGCTGCAGTTGCAACCTTGATACTGCTAAAACGACTAACCAGGGAAGTAAATTTTAAAAAGACATTTTTCTTATATTATTTTGTCAAAAGCTAAGCGTGTGCTGTATCGTTGTGTATAAAATTTTATATCTAAATACTTTAATTAGTATTGGCTATAGTTCGTTCTTTAATATAATTGTTGTAGTTTTGAGTTACAAAATTAAAATTATTGGTGAGACACCGTAAATATTCTTTTAGTTTACATAATAACTTTAGCTATTCTGAACTGTAAATTAAAAGGGAATAAAATTTAATTTGAATTTTTTCATGGAAATATAGCACAGTGCTTTAAAGATGCTCACTTTATGAGTTTCTGGAACCAACACAATTTCGGTTCCAAGTGTCAATTTTAGTTTTGAAGTAACAGATGAAATAAAATTATTTTTTTAACATTTTCAGGAATTATTCTAGTTTCAATTAACAAATCAATTAACAAATCAGTTATTTTGTTAAAACCCTAAAGAAAAGTAGCCTACTGCATTCTATAGAAATATATCTACATGCTTTTAATAATGTTAAAAATCTTATTTGATCTTCTTATGCAAAATGATATTTATAATATCTGTTACTTCAGTGTTATACAAAAATGTAGGTTTTCGTAAAAAAATGAATTTTCTTTAAAAACTATTTTTTTGTATCACAAACGGCAGTAGATGTAGCACTTCCCTTTAAAATGAGCCATTAAACAGCTCTATATGATGTTCCAGTGCCCCGCTAGCTGCAGAGGAGAAAAACGGAAAAAAGATGGCTTCAGTGCAGAATATCCTGGTTACAGCCAATTTTCTTGTTTTTCAAGTCCACAGATTTTCGTTATTGTTCAAGCTAAGGGACGGTAAGTTTCCTATATAGGGTTATTGAACATGATGGCTCCAATAGTGTACTTCTTGCTTCGATTTGACTCTGTTTTTTTTTTGGAGTTATGGGATATTTTAGTTTTTACTATGGGATGTGATCGTCTCTTACTAGGTTGCTAGCTACTGCTACAGCCCGGATGATGGTTTGGGCTGTTGGACTAGAATTGCTTCTTGCTACTTAAAAGACATATCATTTTAACCATTGCGAGTCAAATTTACAACAAAAATTATTTTTTATGCTTGCTTGACAAGACACATTTTTCAAAGCTAATTACACACAGTAAAAGGTAAATTCAACTGGAGTAGTAAAAGACGAACCACGGAGAAATCAGGCATCGAAGTCAATCAAATATGTCACTATATTCCAGAGAAGCAACTTTTCAAAAGATGCTTTTGTTATATTATCTTGTGAAGAGATAATTGTGTTGCATCATAATGCCTGATGATTTGTTTTAACATTTCAGTTACTATGAGCCAGAGTTAGTTCTTAACTATAAACTGTCGCTCCGACCATGATTTGTGGCTTGTTTTGCCGGATTCATGGTCTGTTTACTTAGATTCTTCGTTTTTCCTTTACTAGATTTGTTGTTTGTTCTTTGCAAGATTCATTGTTTGTTCTGTACGACTAGATTTGTGGTTGGCTCCTTACTAGATTCCTAGCTTGTTATTTACTCGGTTTGTAGTTTGTTCTTTACTTAATTCATTGTCTGTTCTTTACAGCATTATTCTAATTTTTCAGTTACTATGTGCTAGAGTTCGTTCTTTACCATAATTTTGGTATAATATTATTTTAGTTGAATCTTTCTTTGATCTGGACAACTACCATTTCTTTGGGTAAGACTTTTAACGCTAAGACTGAACAAACTGGGAAGGTAACCTACTATAAGAAGCTCTGTTGTAATGCTCGATTGCCATTAAAGCTTCCTGACTGATCAGGATTCATAGTAGAATCAGATCTGAGAACTAAGAATGGAATGTGGAATGGGAGTCCTTTTAAACAGGAGTTTTATGTACTAGACTTTTCTGCTGCTTAATCACCGGTCCTTTTTAAATAATTTTTGTAGTAGAGTGCTTTTGGTGTGTTGACAGACAAACTCCCGCTCTGGTATTTATGAAAAATAAAACAATTGCTTCAACTTTTTTTTTATGGAATATACCCATTTCAGTAAGTAAATAATCTTCTATGGGACTTTTCTTAAAGTGGATGCATCTAGTTTGCTAAAAATTCAATAATAGGATCCTTTTGTGTCATCTTGAATAGAAATTAGTAAGAAACAAGGCAAACTAACCCATGAGTGTTTCTGATATGCAAAATAAAAACAAATTCCAAAACTAATCTTTTTTTTTTATTCTCAACATGGTAGTAACAATAACATACAAGCTTCAAGTATTGTTTAAATAATTTGAATCTACTGAATGTCTTTCTTGTTATAATTTAGACTTTATTTTCTTTTTTTAGGCAAATATTTCTTACAAAAGAAACTGGTTAAACAAGAATGATTGTTTTATATAATTAAGTAATTTTTCTTCATTTTTCAGTGAATTTGGGTCTTATTCATCAATTTCAGATGATAATCTTTTGGCTTTTACCTCAACTACTGCTCTTGTGAAGAATCAAGGCCCAGTTTCTAGGGACAAGGACTGGTTCATCTATATTGTTGACTTAAATATCCCTTGGGAACCCTTCAGGTAACTTATTTGGAGTTATTGCAAAACTTTATATTGTGGATTCTTTTCCCATACTGTTTTAGAGTAAATATGTGCAATATCAAAACCACCAGTAATTTCCACTGAAATATATAATATTGTATATTTTTCCTTGCGAATACTACTACTATTAACAAACTCACTGCGACGCTAACCCGCCTGAGCGCAACATAGCTACGCACGCTCCTCCATCCCAATATATCCAAAGCATCCCTCTTTACACCCTCTCGAGAAATTCCCATTTCCCTCAAATTTTTGTTACGACGTCATCCCATTCCATTTCCTTCATCCGCAGAATGTTTCGTAGCTATATTATCCCTTCTCTCGTTATAGCCATAAAAAGTAGGATTGAACCACATTGTTTATACAGCTCACTGTTTCAGATACGGTCAGTCAGTTGGGTTCCCAGAACAATCCATAGACAATGTCTCTGGAAAGTATCGTCCTAATTCTCCTCCGTTTTTGGGAGCGCCCACTCTTCAGAACCATACTTTACCACTGTCATTACTAAAGTTTCCAAAATTTTAATCTTAGTTTTGCAGACTTATAATAATCTTCCTATTCTTCCAAAATTTTTCAACTGCGAAAAAAATACCCTGGGCCTTGGCTGTTCTGCTTTTAACGCCTTCAGTCTTTACTAATACTACTACTAGGTAAGTGAAGCTGTCCACTTTTCAAACTTATTCTTGTACCCTGAACTCGCAAAACCATCAAAATTTTCATCTAAGATGCTTAAATCAACAGCATAATCTAAATCTAGTAGAGTTTTACTTCCCCATTTGATTCCGTTTTCTCCCATTGCCTTTCCTGTGCTTCTTGGGACAAAGTCAATCAAAATTATCTGTATAAATCAGGATGGAACGCAACTCTATCTCAATTGTAGAAATGTTATTTTTGTACATAGCACTAATCCCTTTTATGTATTTATTTGATATATCATACAGGGATGACACCTTCACTAAAGCTAAAGGGGGGACTAAATGCGTTTGATGAGTCATGTACTCCTCAGTTATTAAATTGAAACCAAGACAACCAAGAAACCAAAATTAAATCGACCAAGTGAAGACTTGGTCGACACATCCTCGACCCTTCCTAAAACCATATTGTTCTTCTCTTAAAACTTTGCCTACAACATCTTTAAGTCTAAAACGTATCATCATACTAAGTAATTTGCTTCCTACAGAAACTAGTTTAATGCCTATATAGTTACCACACTCACTCTTATTACCTTGCTTATGGAGGGGTTTAATTAGAGTTTTCCAAAAATATGGATATTATCGTAATTTTAAATATGGTAATTTTTATGTTTATTTTCAATGCTGTATTAAGTACAAAAGAAAATATTTGTAATATAATTCGTTTACAGAAAAGTGTCAATGACGCAGTAGGTTTTAGACTATTACTGTGAAAGGAGGCAAAACCCAAACTGTTCTTGGTAGAGATTTTTTGTTCGTTTCAAGCTGAATTTGCATGTTCATTTTAAATTTCACTCGGTTTGAAATTTATTTACTCATTTATGTTTGTAACTATTGTTTGTTTGTTTGCTATGATTGTTCATTTAATTTCTTTTCATTTTGGGTTTCATTTATGCCTCAATAGCCACATTTTTTTTTCGTTTAAGCTTTATCTGCATATTCAACTTATGCTTTACTCGTTTTTAGATTTATTTGTTCATTTATATTAGTACCTGTTGTATTTTTTTGCTATGACTGTTTATTTAATTTCTGTTCGTTTTGTGTTTCATTTATTCTTTAATAGTAATTTCTATTTTGTTTTAGTTTGAGTTATTTTTGGTTTTTATTTCTTATAATCTTAAGTTTAATATGGTCTTTATTTTCTTTTAAAAAGCTTGTTTTTCGAATTTTTTTAAAATTAATTTCTGTTCGTTTTTGATTGCCAAAGTTTCAAGTTTTTCAAAATTCCCTATTTAAAGTTTTTTTCATTGCAATATAAATTAACAGTTTTGGTAAGAACTAATAAATTAAGCTGAATATTGTATAGATAATTATGTTAATTGCTGAAAGCTCGCCAGCTCAAGATTTTGTTTCACCCAGACCAGATTTAAAGCTTTGATGCCTCTAGACCCAAGGTTTTTTGCCGCTCCGTTTTTGCAAGATTTTCGGGGAAATCTTCAGAAGTTCAGGAACAGTGAAAGCTGCAGGGCCTAGTGGGGCTATCGTTAAATCCTGTTCTGGCTTCACTGCAATTTTCATTTTATTGTCAAAGTTGTAATAAGAACCAGAGAAAATATTTGTATTATAGTTCCTTTTATTAGAATGCCAAATACGCAGTAGGCCTTATACTTTTACGGTTAGAGAAACGGGCAGTAACCATAGTCTTGTTTGTAGTGAAGACACCATTCAATAGAAGCACATGACCCGTACTCCGTGCAAACGACCGCGGTCTAACAACCGATCCTTAATCCAATTCTCATTTGTATTTAAATTCTGTTCTCCCAATTATTGTAATAAAAAAAGGTAAACTAATTTTGCACAGCTTTGTTGCCACTTAAGTAAGAGAATTATAATTCTAACTAAATGAATTGGTTATTTAAGTAAGAAGATGATACTTTTAACCATTAGGCAAACATCCATTAGCCATACTCTTATTTGTAGTGAAGACACCATTCATTACAAGTACATAACCCCTACTCCCTGAAGATGGCCCTGGTCTAGCAACCCATCCTTAATCCAACTCTCACTTGTCTTTGAATTTAGTTCTTTCAACTATTATAATAAAAAAAGATTAACTAATTTCGCAGAACTTTGTAGCTACTTAAGTAAGAGAATGATAATTCTAAGTAAGCGAATCGGTTATTTAAGTAAGAGGATGATACTATTACAGTTTGGGAAACGGGCAGTAGCCATACTCTTGGTTTTATTGAAGAGACCATTTATTAGAAGTACATAACCCTAATTCTTTCGGAAAGAATTCGGGAAAAAACTTTCCGTAAGTTTTTTTTATTAATTTTCGTTCGTTTTTGATTGTAAAAGTTTCAAGTTTTAAAAACTCCTTATTTCAAAAGAAGATTTTTTTTTCAACACCAAACTTTCATCAAAGTTTCAAAATTAATATCTAAGTAACTATGAAAGTACCAAAGTATCAAAATAAAGAACGGCGCTAAGTTAACAAGGAGTCAAAGTAAACAAAGTATCATAGTAACAATAATGGACTTGTACAACTTATAGCCCTTGTACCGTAAATCGAATTTATCACGTAAATCACTAATTCCAAGTATCAAAGTAAGCAAAGTAACAATAATTAAGTTCTGTAACCCAGAGCCATTTCCACGGGGCTGGGGTGGTCAACCCCGGAAGCATAGTTATTTGGCCTTTGAAAAATTTTGAACAAAATGGCTATCTCCAAATTTTGACCGGATGCCCCTTGGGAAAGTGGGGCGTAAGCTTGTTGGCCAGTGGTTGCATTTGAAAGGAGCTAGAAGTTTCAATTTCAGATCAATTGAGCTCCTTCCAAAATTAGCAGTATCACCCCGTCGACAGAACCTTATATTCCAATAATATGCATCTTAAGTAAGTTACAATGCTTTCCCTGGGAGCTAGGGAAGATTTCTCAACCCATAAGTTATAATAATTTGAATTTTGGACTAGTTTGAACAAGATGGCCATTTCAAAATTTTAATCAGATACATTCGGAGAAAAGAGGCACAAAGGGGAGGGGGCTTGTTACTTATTAATCATTTACGATTCTTAAGAACCTACAACTTACATAAGTTACAATTCTTGTTCTGGGTGCTTTGGGGGATTTCTCAACTCCTAATAAATAGTAAATTGAATTTTTGACTATTTTGAACAAAATGGCTATCTCAAAATTTTTATCGGATGTATTTTGGGAAAAAGGCGGGGGGGAGGGTTGATACCCTCCCATCACTTTTGAAGACTCTTAAAAAGGTAAATTGGACTTTCAATTTCCAACCAAATGAGCCATCTCTGAAATTTATAAGACCACCCTTACATAAAACTTTATATTTCCTCCGGACATAGCTTACAACACGTGCCCTTGGGCTCTGGTAAGATGTGTCGACCCCGGGGATTTTTGTTGTTTGATCTTTAAACTATTTGGAACAAATAGCAATCTCAAAATTTTGATTGTATGCATTTGGGGGAAAATGGCCTTGGGGGGGGGGGCTAATTGCCCTCCGATCTCTTTTGACTCTTGAGAAGTGCACTAGAACTTCTGATTTACAATCGAATAAGCCCCCTCCAAAGTTTATACTACCAACCATTCCATAAAAACCTGATATGCCCCAAGGGCACATTTTACAACACTTGCCCCTGGATTCTGGGGGGGGGGCTGTTTTATCCCTGGAGTTTTTGTTATATTATGTAGTTTTGTTATATTATTTCGAATTTCGCACTCGTAAAAATATTTTTTAATAGTAGCGAAAAATACCAAGCCAAAATTAAAAGGCAAAGCAGGATAGAGGGGATCATAACATCGAAACCGTCCAAAAACACAGATAATTATCGAGATTATGATTATCGGTGAATCATTTAACGGATATTGATGATATCTCAAGTGTCATCTTCTGCCGACTGATTGCACCTCCCTTGCCTTTTCTCCATTTAAAAAGGTAAGACAAATAAAACCACCTTTTTAAACAAATTTTTGCAAATTCCTCCTTCAAAATCTCCCTCTGGAAACTTTCATCCCGGTGAGAAGTCATCCTTGTCAGTTCCTTGACTTGCACGGGGTGTCCTTCCCCCTTTTAGAAAATCTGGCAATTTTTTTCAGGTTTGTAGCCTTTGATGGGAAACGCTAAACTTAATGAATATTATATATTTTAGAATCAGGATAATAAGCCGACTCTTTTATATATATATTGATATCAAAATTCTGGTTTTCAATATTTCGGCTACTATTGAGCCGGGTCGCTCCTTACTTACAGTTCGTTACCACGAACTGTTTGATCTTACGTTCCTCGTACTATGAAAGCCTAATTTCTGACGTCTTATTGCATGTCTAACTTAAGGCCAGTTAACTGGTTTTTCTCTCTTTTATCTTTTATTATTTGCTACAGCAAAAAGTTTATGGTACATTCGTTGTGCCTTTCACTAGCATTTTGACCTAATGTGCTTGTATGCTCCGTTTTCAACTGTTTTTGTATATTATCATTTAAGTAGATTCTGTGTGTCATTTCCTATTTTAGTTTAGAGACTTGGCTATTATTTATTCTTGCTTGTTGTTTCCTGGAGAAAATATCCATTTTTTTCATAAAATTAATTCGTTCTAACTGATTATTTTTAGGGTTGGGACATCTGTCTCAGGATTTTCTCTACTTGAATGGGGACCAAATTGTCGTCTTCTCGCAGCTGATAAAAATGGGAAACTGAAAGTATATGGAATGAAACATTCATCCATTAATGAATGGGCAGAATTGCATGTCTTTGAGTTTGCTGATGAGGATATTATCTCGGCTGGATTCTTTTTCAACGGGAAACATGTTAGTATTAAAATTATTTTATTTTTGAGTTGCCTGTATCCTACGTCTGTTATAGTTACCTATGCACATACTAGAAATTTTTAGAGGAATTATCTAAGAGTAGCTCAAATACTCTTTCGAATGGCTTTATTTCATGCAAATAATAAAAATTGGAGTTTTTCTACAGGAAGTAATTGGCGAAATTTAAATTTAAAACGAACAAAATTTCTTGCTTCACAGTCTATCTAACATATGTCGATAAAACTAGTGCAAATTAACTTCTGCGAACTGTGCAAATATTTTCTTATGCTTGTATAATTATCGAAAACGGGCGCTTTACTGAAAACGTAAAAGCCGAATATAAGAAAACAATATTACTGATTTAGAAGTCAAAACTGAGCAAATAGCCTGATAACAAGAAACTAATCTATAATGCGTTTCATAGTCTAACACCAACCGTGACGTCAGTAACTTTCAATATGTAATTAAAATTATATTCAAATGTAAATGTAAAATTCTAATACAATTCTATAACATAATACAAATATATAACAATTTCTATAAAATATATTATAAAACATAACACAAATAATATTATCTTTAAAGTTAAGCATAAAAATAATTAATTTAATAACTGCTAAGTCATTGAACAACATGCAAAAATAATGGATTGGCTTATCAGGTAACATCTTAGTCCCACCATCTACAATATAAATAGTGAGTAATATACAATTTTAAATAGTAAAAACAAACTTTAGTATTAGTCGAAATGAAGAACAAATAAACTATAATATGAACTCCAGAATTCGATTATTTTCCTCTATACAGCGGATAATTTCAATTTATCATACAAATTCTAAAGCTAGTCTATAGTCCTAATACTATCAAGATTGCTTCGGTTTGGAATTGCCTACAGAACAATCATGAAATGTATTTTTCAGAACCAAAACAATTGCCAATCATTGGAGGCTATAATAAAATCCGGTGTCTTACATCATGATAATTTGAAACTTTTCTTTGACCCTCATGGACGGCTCAGACGGCGCTCGTAAATATCGCAAAGTCGTTCGCAAAGTATGTTTCCGTAAAGTTTTCACCGCTCATATGAGCCTTGTGCTTTACGTGCGTTTTGAGCAGCAAACTATTCAAATTTCTGAAGCATTTCATATTTCGGAGAAATGAAGTCTTGAAGAAATAAGGAGCTTGGGGTGTGAGTATAGTTTAATGAGGCATACGGGTTTGTTACATATTCTGTTTTCAGGATCAAGCATATCAAGATTCCCTGGTTTTTCAGTTTTGTAAACTGATCACCAAACGCTGATCTCTTTGAATCTGTTTTCAATGCAGATCCTGTCTTTGTGTTTTCCTTGAGAAGACTGGTATTTGACAGGCGTTTCTTGGACTGGAGAAATCAGCATATCTTCTGTTTCCTGATTCCACATTTCCAAATCTGTTTAAAAGTTTTGCTCTGGAACTTTTTCCCTATTGGTCAACTTTATGAACTTTACGAAAAAAGTTAACTAAAGTTTAACTTTAATGCTTGCTCACGTAAAGGTTTACGGAAGGAATCAACTTTACGAACTTTGCGAGCGACTTCACGAACGCCGTCTGAGCCGTCCTTCAATGAGAGAACTGTATGGGTACAAAGTGGCTATCAGATGTCAACTGCATCATTGAGGGTAGATAGACATTGTTTTTGGGATTCGTTATTTTGAATTTCGCACTGGTATTTAAACATCACGTAAATTAGGTTTTCAAAATCGTTAAGGCCAACCTATATTACTGCGGTTTTTTTTAAATTAATTGAAACTTCAGCACTGAAATAAGATCGTAAATTATGCTCTCAAAAGATCTTTCTGAATCCCCCCCCCCTAACTCTAAGAAAAATAGCGAAATTTCCATGATTTTAGTTGAATGAGTAATGATTCATCAAAAATGATTTGAACTAAATTAAAGAAAACTTCAGGAACAAATTTAGAGCCTAAAGTTCTGCTCCGGGAAGATATTTTTGAATTCTCCCTCCCCCCCCCCACTCTACCGAAAATCGGAAATTTTCGAAGATTCGTTTCCAGATAATGTTTCTTTGCTAGGTTCTCTTTGGGATTTTAACAATCTGATTGGCAACATGTTTAAGGGGATATAAATTGATCTTTTATAGAAATTGCAGATAAGTTCAATTATTAATGAAATTTTACAATTTTATTATGAGTAATATATTAAATAGTAAAAACAAACTTTAGTATTAGTCGAAATGAAGAACAAATAAACTATAACATGAACTCCAGAACTCGATTATTTTTCTCTGTACAGCGGATAATTTCATTTTATGATACAAATTCTAAAGCTAGTCTATAGTCCTAATACTATCAAGATTGCTTCGCTTTGGAACTGTCTACAGAACAATCATGAAATGTATTTTTCAGAACCAAAACGATTGCCAATCATTGGAGGCTATAATAAAATCCGGTGTCTTACATCACGACAATTTGAAACTTTTCTTTGACCCTCATGGACGGCTCAGACGGCGCTCATAAATTTCGCAAAGTCGTTCGCAAAGTATGTTTCCGTAAAGTTTTCACCGCTCATATGAGCCTTGTGCTTTACGTGCGTTTTGAGCAGCAAACGATTTTGATCTTATTGATCAAAAGTGAGTTCAATTTACTTTTTTCAGTTTATAGAAAGCCTACCCACAATGATAGGTATTTGAACTTTCACTCTTGCCACCCTATGGCTACCCTAGTAGTTACCGCAGCACAGTGGTTTGATGCACTCTTTCGAATATGTATGCATATTCGAATAAATATGCCTTTTTACCCTTAAAAAGGCACTAAAACTTCCAACTTCCAATCATATGAGCTCCATCCGATCCAAAGTTCATACAACCACCCGTTTCGTAAAAACCTTGTAAGCCCAGGGGCGTAGCTTACAACCCTGGACCATGGGTTCTGGGGGATAGTGTCCACCCTAAAAACATTGTTATATGATTTTTGGACTATTAGTAACATAAAAGCTATAACACAATTTCAATTGAATGAGTTATGGGAAAAGAGCATGTCAGGGAGGGGAGGGCTAGTTGCTTTCAGTCATGTTTGAATCTTACTAGAGCCATACATTTACAATCAAATGAGCCTCTTCTAAAATTCACCCGATCATTCATACCATAAAAATCTTATATGCCCCTAGGACATAACTTTCGAAAGGATGTGAGCTCAAGCCACTTTGCGGTAATGATGCAAGTCTTCTATGGCGATAATCAGAAATCCTCTGCACTAGTCTATAGTCCTTCAGGAACAAATTTCAAAACTTGTTATCCTATATTATCCTTTTGGAAATATTGTCCTTACAAACTTTAGTATTAGTCGAAATGAAGAACAAATAAACTATAACATGAACTCCAGAACTTGAGTATTTTTCTCTATACAGCGGATAAGTTCAATTTATGATACAGATTCTAAAGCTAGTCGACAGTCCTTCAGGAACAAATTTCAAAACTTGTTATCCTATATTATCCTTTTGGAAATATTGTCCTTACAAACTTTAGTATTAGTCGAAATGAAGAACAAATAAACTATAACATGAACCCCAGAACTCGAGTATTTTTCTCTATACAGCGGATAAGTTCAATTTATGATACAAATTCTAAAGCTAGTCGACAGTCCTTCAGGAACAAATTTCAAAACTTGTTATCCTATATTATCCTATAGGAAATATTGTCCTATATGATATACTTACACATTTTAGAAAACTGAAGGACGTTGAAAGGATTTTAGATGCATAGTTAATATAATTTACCAAACTTTGTGTGATCATTATTGTAATTTCTGTCCCATAATATTGCAAAGTGTATTTAACTTCTCACGGGGCAGTATCCAAGGAGGAGTGGGAGGGGGTACCAGGTTTGACCCCCTCCACCTCAAAAAAAAGAAAAAAATTGTCCGGCCTGTATAAAAGTAAAAAAAAAGCATGAATGGCACCAATAGTCTCATTTTTGTTGCTATATTGCACTTTCAGATGGTAGAATTGAGCATTTTGTCTTTCCTTTTAGATGAATATTTTGTTTGAGCAAAGAGGTGGATCTTGGTATCATGAAAAATATAGGAGTAAGCACATGAATGCTACAAAGCGGAACTTTGGAGGCTCTTCTCAAGATGGTATTTTTGTGATAACTGGTACTAATCTAATGACGTTGAAGTGTTTCAATGATGACGATCAAATTGAGACTTATTCGGTTATGCTCGGAGATGTTCGTTTAAGAATTGCGCATGCGTCTTTTGCATACGCCAAAAGTAAGTTGGAATTTTATTACAACGCACATTAAAGGCATTATCGGTCTCTATTTAATGTGAAGCTGAAATTAATGAAAGTTGTTATGTGACGTATAGTTAAAGTTCTTGATCAGTTTGGGCTCACTAGCTGCTCATTAATGTAAACTATTTGTGTTACTTGTATACTCTGTGCTAAATATACATATTTACCTACTGAGGTCATCAGTTTGGACTGTCAAGTAGTCGAAATATATTCCTAACTTGGGCATCATATGTTTATGATGCCCATGGAGGGGATGTTTTCGCCCAAAAGACTTTTCCTGAAAATAGCAACACTAAAGCGCAAATCTTTGTTTCTTTTCTCGTTCTTATGTTTCAACTAGGGCTGTTCCTCTTTTTCTGAAAAAAAAACAACACCAAAGCGGAATTGTTCTGTTTCTTTTCTCATTCTTTTGTTTCCACTAGAGTTGTTCGAATTTTTTCCTGAAAATACGAATGCTACAGCGGAATTGCTCTGTTTTTTTTCTCATCTCTTTGTTTCTGCCCGGATTATTCAAACTTTTTTTCAAAAAAAAAAAATAGCAATACCAAAAAGTGGGGACACGCACAAACATACAAACACGCAGAGATAGACACACAAAGACAGACACAGTGACAGGCAAACGGACTCTCAGACACAGAGGCGCAAAGAGAGGGAGACCTACAAACACACAGTCAGACACACAAAACAGAAACAGGTTAACAGGTCATCTTTTGCTTTTAGTCCTTGTAAATGACCTAACTCGTATCCTTAACCCGAACCATAACGTTCCAAAATGCTGTAACCTATGCTTTGATCAAACGTCTGAGGACATTGCTAACGAGCAAGATGAACTTATAGCATTTGCTGACGACACTACAAAGACCTGCTGCTGACTCGACATACTTTCACTCTTGTGGAAGCTTGAAAACATCATAGAAGAGACCTATCTGTGGATAAATACCAACAAACTTGTCATCAATGTCGAAAAATCTTGTATCCTATTATTTTCGAGGGTAGGGACTCTTCACCCGGAAATAGCAGGAATTGTGATGTCTCGTCGAAAGGTTCAATGACCTGCAAATGGATGTGCAAAATATTTAGGAGTAGTAGTGGATGAAAACCTTTCTTTCCTTCCTCACATCCATGCTGTAGGATTGTAGCTTTCAAGGGATCTGGGTATCATGAAGAAACTGAAGCACACATTCCCACATAAAACGTCTACCCCTCTCTACAATGCGCTCATTAAACCCCACTTACAGTATTGCGCAATGGTATGGCAGTCGACGTTCAAATCCCATCTTAAAAAACTGGATTCCATCCACAAGAATGCCTTGAAGATACTCAAACACACAGAAGATTATCTCTCGCTGAAGTCGCTGTTTGAGCTTTCCTGCTTGGTTTTCTCTTTCAGATTCCTCTCCGACTTGCTTCCACTGCCTTTTAGGAATCTATTCCGTTTGGTCGCCGAACAGCATCTTTCAATTACAAGACTATCTGCACAGATCCATATTCGACATACGCCAACAGTGAGGTCGGATTTTTCGCCTGACATCGTCTGCGCTAAGGCTTGCAACACCCCACCGCTTGAACTGAAAGGTAGGAGTTCCCTTGGTTTTTTCTAAAAGAGAATGAAAATTATCTTGTTTTTAATTATTTTTAATTGAATAAAGAATTTAAATAGTTAAGTGACTTCTGCCATTATTGAGTTTTTTGTGTGGGGATTATAGTGGTTTGCTCCTGGATGAAAAGATGGGGACTTGTAAGGATGTTTTTGTTGGTAGGGGCCATGGTTGTATGGAAGAGTGGAGGGAGAGCCATAGTGCGTATTTAGTTTTGAGGCGATAAGGGACTCGATATTCATTTTTTGCATAGAGATGAGAGATTATGTGTGTTATGACTTTTATAATTTATTTTTTTAATAAACCCGAGTTAACTGAACTGAAAAAAAAACAGACACAAAGACACAGAGAGACAAAAAAGACACACAAAGACAGGCACAGCGACAGACGCTCAGACACACAGAAAGAGAGAGAGAGAAAAAAAATACACAAACACACAACTACAGACACAGAGACAGGCGAATAGACGTTCAGATACACAGTTACAGTGAGAGAGAGAGACAAAAAAAAACACACTAAGTTAGACACACAAAAACAGACACAGAGACAGATGCTCAAACACATAGAGAGAGAGAGAGACAAGAACACATACAAGGACACAGACTCAGACACACAAACACTTAGCCACCCATATTATTGTGCGTTTATTTAGTATTGTTTATCATAGTCTGATTCTTTTTTTTTCTCTTCTCTTTTTTTTCCTTTACTCCATACGGGCACTTTCGTGTCACTTTTATGGACCAATAAAATTATTGATTGATTGATTGAGAGAACAGACGCTCAGACACATATGCACAAAAATACTCAGACACATACTCAGACGCTCAGACACATATGCACATATGAGACAAAAATACTTACAACCATACAGAGTCAGACAAATAAACACACAAAAACAGATACATATACAGACGTTCAGACACACAGGCACAGAGAGAGAGAGAGAGAGAGAGAGAGAGAGAGAGAGAGAGAGAGAGAGAGAGAGAGAGAGAGAGAGAGAGAGAGAGAGAGAGAGAGAGAGAGAGAGAGAGAGAGAGAGAGAGAGAGAGAGAGAGAGAGAGAGAAGAGAGAGAGAGAAGAGAGAGAGAGAGAGAGAGAGGAGAGAGAGAGAGAGAGAGAGAGGAGAGAGAGCGAGAGAGAGAGAGAGAGAGGAGTGGAGAGAGAGAGAGGAGAGAGAGAGAGAGAGAGAGAGAGAGAGAGAGAGAGGAGAGAGAGAGAGAGAGAGAGAGAGAGAGAGAGAGAGGAGAGAGAGAGAGAGAGAGAGAGAGAGGAGAGGGGAGAGAGGCGAGGGAGAGAGAGAGAGAGAGAGAGAAGCGAAAATTCATACAAGCACACATTGTCAGACACACAAACATTCAAAGACAGAGACAGGCAAACAGACGCTCAGATTAAACAGGTACAATGAGGGAGAGACGAAAAATACGGACAAACATACCGAGTAAGATACAAAAAAAGACACAAAGACAGTTTTACAGACACTTAGACACTCAGGCACGAGAGAGAGAGAGATATCCCCCCTCCTCCTTCTCTTGGGGAACTTAAGTGATAGATTCTTTATATTAATTGGCTTTTACTTGTTTTAATCATCGGATTTCTTTAATTCTAGATGGGGATATCCTAGTATGCACGGCTATGGTAGATGTAACCCAATCTGCCCGTTGTTTCAAGGTGGCATTCAAGCCTTCTGGAGGTGCTTCGACGAAAGCGGTTTGCGAAAATTTTGGGAGCTTCAAAGCGGGTGTAAATAGTAATGAAGGTACTCTTTTTAACATTACCATCAGGAATTAAAGGCTCCGGGGACGGTGGCTGAAACCTTTTTACCGCAAGACATTTTCGCTTGAAAAATATCTTCTTTGGCGTTAAATACAGCCAAGAAACTGATCCGGCTTTGTCGGCGGTGGGCAAAATTGGATGGTAGTTCAACTTCTTTGTTGTAAGAACTTAGCCTTTGAATATTCCCTACTCTTCAGATAGTTAAAATAAAAAAGAGGTAAAATTTTCATAAGTCAATAAAAAAGTAAGTAAAAAAGTAAAAATCAAGTAGTTGTGGGCATAAAAGCCATGGCTAATTGTAGAAAAGCCAAGACAGATAGTTCGATTGAGTGAGAGGCAAATCTGGCATTAACGGCCTTATTAGGATCAAGGTAGTCATAGAAAATACGCAGAAAAATATACACTCCTAGGAATTGTATCAACGGTCTAACACTTGATATCTTGATTTTTCACTCTAATATATAGATCTCTTAGAAACATCTTAACTTTCTGGAGGGCCTTGACTGTTATTCTGTTGGGAGAAGAAGGTCTTATCCAGCAGTTTTTTGATCATATTATGCTCTTGTTTGTGGTTTTGATTACTGTTACGTAAATACCAAGTTTAATCTCGATAAGCGTGATAATTATTACACGCTCGATAAGCCTGGAAAAGCGTTGGTAGAATATAAATATTAATTTAGCTTGCATTATTCATGGTATTTCATTAAGCAGCATTATCAGTTAGGGGGCGGGGAGGTTAACAGGTGTCATATGCCCCACCAAGAGGCATCACTTAGGAGGCGGGGAGGCTAACAGGTGTTATTTGCCCGACCAAGATTTTAAAAGACTGTTTTCGTTGAAAAATACCTTTTTTGTTTTTTTTCTACTGTTGTTCACTGTCTTATAATTTCCGGTTTTTCAATATTTTTGTTTCATTTAATTGTAAATTGGAAGGCAATGCGGCTTTAGAAAATGTGTACTCTAGTCTTGAGGTAAATTCAGCCAAGAAAATGACTATATTTTGTGCTTTAATGGTCTCAGGTGGATTATTGGTGTGATGAGCTGTTAGTCGGAATAGAAGCATTGCGGCAATTTTAACCATGTAAATTATTGCTTATTGCACAATTTCTCTATTTTTTAGTAAAGCCCATATACTCAAATACAGTACTATATATATACTATATACTCAATAGTAGGCGAAATTAAAAAAAAAAAACTCAATTTCGATACCATTAGATACATCAAAACAATTGGATTTTTGCGCTGATTTTAAATATATGAGTTTCATCATGCATAGTTTTACCCACCAAAAGTTACGAGCCTGAGAAAATTTGTGTTATTTTTGAAAAAGGTGGAAACACCTCGTAAAAGCCATAGAATCTTAATGAAAATCACACCATCATATTTGGCGACCAGAGAACTCCATTGTAGAGGTTTCCAGCTCCTATCTGCAAAATTGTGGAATTTTGTATTTTTTGCCGGAGAAAGATCACGGATGCGGGTTTATTTTTTTTGTGTTGTTGTTTTTTCAGTGTTGATCGCATCAACGCAGTGGTCCTAGAACGTTAAGAGAGGGCTCATTCGGACAGAAATTAAAGGTTCTAGGGCCCCTTTTATTTGACCAAAGAGTTGGAGGAGAACTAGCACCCCTCCCAAGCTAATTTTTTTCTAAAGTCACTGGATCAAAGTTTTGAGATAGCCATTTTGTTCAGCATTGTCGTAAAATGTAATAGCTATGTCTTTAAAGACGACTTAATCCCCCACAGTCCCCGGAGGAAGGGCTGCAAGTTATGTATTTTGCCAATTGTTTTCATAAAGTATTGGCTATTGGAAAGTATAGACGTTTTTAGGGGATATTTTTTCTAGTGTGGGGGTCGGGGTTATGTGGATCTTCCCATGAATGAGTTTTTTCATGGGAGGAGATAATTTTCTTTGAAAGGGGCGCCGGATTTCCCACCATTATTTAAAAAACGATCAAAAATTAAATAATTTTTTTTTTACTGAAAGTAAGCAACGTTAAAACTTAACATGAGTAGAATTTATTACATATATGAGGGGGTTCGCCCCCTTGTCAATACCTCGGTTTTTTGCTAAAGTTTTGTAAGTACTTTCAAAAGTTTTATTTATTCTAATTAAACGGCTTTTGTGACTCAGGGGTCATTCTTAAATAATTGGAACAAAATTCCAACTTTAGCGTAAAGTGCGAGGTATTGACGATGGGGTGAACCTCTCATATACGTAATAATTTCTGTTCGTTTTAAGTTTTAATGTTGCTCTTTACTTTCATTTGAAAAAAAAGCTTGTTTTTTGTATATAATCCAAAGCAAAGGATGGGAAAAGTACATGTATCTCAGTTTAATTTAGCCTTTAGTATTTGCTATTATGGCACAACTTTCACGTTCAGCACTTTTAACAATTTTTTATTCAACAATGTTTAACAAAAATGTTTCAGACTACGGAACATAACGATCAAGGTGAAGTTCTGTTGATGCTCATGAGATAAATGAAAATTGTCGGATAATTGTTCCCGAATATTCAAATCCATGAAGGCTAATTGCGTTTTGCGGAAAGAAATTAAAACCATTAAATGTTCCGTATTCTATACGCCGTGAAACTTCTTAAGGAAAGGGAAATTATAATGTAAAGGCTGATATTGCTTTTTGTACTTTAATTGTTTTTCATTCTGTAAATATATTTGCCTATTTAAAGCTTTTTTTTCACTTCTTTTGAAACAGTAACTTTGTGGAACCAATTTGTTCTTAGCACTAATGGTCGCCAGTGGTGTCTTTGAGGGGGGCAGTCGCCCCCCCCCCGCCATTTATTGGAAAAAAATTATTAAGTAACCTTAAAATTTTAAAAAATCGTTTTAAGTGTCAAATTTGCTAATTACTTTGAACCAATAATCTTTCTTCAAATAATCCATGCTCGTTTTTAACATAAGAAAAAATAGTGGTCCATTACGCTTCATAACATGTTCCAAATTAATATTTTTTCCAAATATACTGCCTTTGAAACCTTTTCATCAAGTAATAATATGAACCTAGTTAATGGCAAATTTGAAAAATGTTCTATGCTTCCATGTTTCGCCACACTTGTTCAGGTCAATTTTTTTCTTGATATTTGAGGTGCTTTTACTTCCTAAAATCTATCCATCTATTGAATATTAGATTCTCTCATTTTAAAACTTTCAAAATTGAAAATGAATACACCCTTTACATCTGCAAACAGGAAGAAATGGAATCATTGAAAAAAAAGAAGGTAGATATACAGTGAATATAATTTCTTGAATGAAAAAGAAATCATTGAAAAAGAAAATAAGACTTGCTGCGTTTTGTAATGATGTTTTGTACTATAGCTAGATAGGACAAATCGATTGTAGTTTTTTCATGGAATTTGGTAGGGGGGATCTGGAATGATCCAGGGATCATTTAATTATATCGATTTTTATTTCCAGTATTTAATTGAAACTCCAATTCTCTTATTTGTCTTTGATATTCAAACAATTTTCCCTTAGAAACGAAAAATGTTAATGGCAGGGGCGCTGGCGCCCCCTGCCCCTCTTGTGGGTGCCATGTCCACAAACAAATTAAAGAAAAATACAATAGTTATGCTTATGCATAAAAAAACGATCTAGGTATACGGCGCCATAACACATGCCGAAGTTCATATTGATGTGCGGTCATAAGACAAGCTATAGCGAGAATGAAGTATATACAAGGCTGCCAAGTGCCAGGGTACGAGCGAAGCTCGGTCTCCTGTTATTAATTGTTATTTACAATATATATGTTTTTTCAATGAAGGGACTGAATTCAAGGTTAATGTAAAACAATTTTTTTCTTATTCAAGGAAGAATAATGTAGTTTTAATCTTACAATTTTGCTCCAACGAATGGTCTTTACATTGGAATCCTACCCTCCTCAGGGATAATTTGGTGAAACCCAATTTATGATGATTAATAAGACGGCGATAATATAATCATAGGTAAACCATAACTTCTCTTGTATACTCAGTTGTAATGCTGGGCATAATGTAAAAAAGTATCAAGTATAAATCATGAAGCAAGTGACTTGAATATCCTTATAAGCTCTTACTGCGACTGAGTCTAATTCCCGCCATATACAGAGGTGTTCCGACACTTTTTTCAGGGGGAAGAGGTTCAGAATCTTTATAGAACCTTCTAAGATTTGCCGGGATTTCCCAAAGTAGCACTGCAAGTTTCCCGGCAGGTACAGGTTAGGTTCGCTTATCAGAATTCTAGTAGATTTCCTGTGTAATAATCCAGTAAATTCCCTGAAAATCTTAAAGTTGAGATAAACTCGGCGAGTGTGGTTTCGCTGCGCGTGTCGAATTTACCGTTTTCTGTAAAGTACACTTCCTGGTTGTGGGAATGCTGTGTCCAGTATGAAATATTAATGTTCGTTTTGTAAGATTAGCTTTTTTTGTAACGTACTCAGTCACATTTTGTTCCAGATTGGTCCATTAAAGATTCATAAGTAAAAAATCACTTGTCAACTGTCTTTTCCCCTTTCAGTTACTCCAAGTGTTCATTAATCCTTGCAGTAGAATTCAATATAATTGTTTATAACGCCATTATATTTCTAGATGCTCATGTGTAGATAAGTAAGGATAGTCACATACGTTCTAAGAAATCTATTTTTCTGTTGAATCCTAAAGAAAAGCAAAAATAGCTAAACTGCCAAAAGATATGTGAGAAACCACAGGAATATTCTAAACATTCTTGAGAGAGAGAGACTGAATGACCCTCCATATATACATGAAGCTTGTGGTCTCATAATCCTCCAAGGACTGACTTTTATGCTCATTTGGCGGTCTCACTAGTGTGGGTCGGTCATCCCAACGGCCCTAACATTTTTGGCCCCAGTCTGAGACATTTTTGTTAATCCGAGGGGGAGGAAGGAATCTCAAATCTAGCTAGAATCTAGTATGCGTGAGATTTCGGGGCAAATATTACAGCTACAGAAGGTCTCTATTGATGCAAGGATTAAACTTAGAATGGGCTAACTTGATATGTGTTTTTTTTTTCATTATCATTATCTAGAATAGACTTGCTGCCAACCTCGTTCGATTCTAGCTTTATCTGTCAGCATAAATGTCGCCATTTTCCAGCTATATTCGATCCTCGTTTCCGCTGAAATCGATGTGGTCAGAGAAAAAAAAAAATCACGACAGAGAAGAGAACATGCAATTGTTTTATATTGTCAAAAGATGACATTTTTGTCGATAGAGAATAAATTTAACACTTTAATGTCGACAAGGATAAAATTCTCAGTTCGTTCGACAGACTGAAATGAATGAATGAAATGAATGAGGCTAAGAGTATTTAAAACGCTGTGCATAACATTGATTTCCTACAGAATACCGAGTTTAAACTAAAAACACAATTTCTGTTTGTTTCGGGTTTTATTTAGTCACTGATTGTAATTTCTTTCCGTTGTAAGTTGGAATTATTATTGGACTTCATTGCTACTCACCATAGGTTGAAATGTGGCTCTTTACTTTTCTCTGAAAATTTTCGTTTCGGAAATCTGTTGTTTTTTTAATTGGTGTTATCAAAGGATGATATTTACTTCGACAAAAAATGAGTCAAACATTGTATTGTCGATAAATAAAAGTCCTACGGACAATTTCTCTATCCTGTAAAAAGGTTACGTGAAATAGACTAGGCTTAAAGCAGCCACTGTGTACTTTACAAAATATGAACATTCAGTTTTTGGTCGTGGCCTAAAAAAGATGTATTAGTTTGATTTTATTGATCTTACCAAATCAAATGTGTAATAATCATTCTAATTGCATCTGAGAATATTTACATTTATTCAAGTAGTTGTAAATATGGCACTCAAAAGCTGAATTTTGAAAGTAAGACTTACAAAATTAATCATCAATTTTCACTTAATCATTCAATTTTCAAGAAACTACGGTTGATTTTTTTTTTTTTTTTTTTTTCAGTTCGGTATTGAGGTGGTGGCACATCCGTTGAAATGTGGTGATGCACCATTAAAAGATGATGGCATATTTATTGAAAGGTGATAGCACATCTATTAAATTGAGTGAAACATCCTCTAAAATGTGGTAGCATATCCGTTAAAAGGTGGTTGCTTCTCTCTAAACTCCTGTTTACAGAAATATCAACTAGTTTTTTTGTTTCTACTATTGATGTAATAAGTTCATTGAATAATTAATTAATAATGATTAAATAGATAGGGTAATTAAATAACGAATAATTATTAATCATTTATCATTTAAATAATCATTAATCATTTAAATAATAAAATCCGCTTTAGTAATATCTATGATATTTCAGCTTTTATTGTTGATGTTCAGTTCAGCCAACGAAATGACCCGAAGTCGCTTATTGTGATAAGTAAATCTAACGGTGAAACTCTTCTTCAGCTCTTCGAGGTTCGTGAAAAATCGTCAGGTGTCAACATGTTCTTCTTGAAAAATATGTCCGTACCCCCAGAGCCAATCTTCCGAACTATTGTAAGTAGTTTAACCTAATTTCTGTTTATTCAGAACGTCATACAAAAAAGTTTAACCTAATTTATGTTTATTTACAACGTCATACAAAAATAAATCTTACTAACGTCAAAACCAAATAGAGGAAATATTTTTTTTTATTGTTACCGATAGTTTGAAATTCAAATATACAACATGGATAAAAAAAAGAACTACACAACTCAGGCTAGGCCACGCACAACGCATAGTTAGCACTCATCTTCCAAAGTTGACCTTTGATCGACGAGCACACGTATCTTGCCTCAATGCCCCCCCCCCGCCTCCAAAGAGGTGGAAAGAGAGCTGCTGATTCTACTGGCTACCTTAACATCTTTGCCTGACCGAAGACATAAGCTCTTGCAAGAAGCACATCGATGAACGGCTGAAAGAAGAGGCCCCAAAATCACATTCGAGGACTGATGACTTGTGTCATATGCGCTTATGACTTGTATATGTAAATAAGAAAAACGAGAAAAAAAAGAAATAAATACTGACAACAGACGAGAGTTGGTGCCACTTAAAATGGACGCAAAAATTACAGCAATTTTTCTATTTTCATCTTGCTGTTTTGTTGACGGAAAAATCTCTGATGAATTATTCTTATATTTTATATTGCCAATAAATATGGCTAAGACAAACTCGTCATGCAAAAAAGAAATGACAACCAATCAAAAATAATAAAAAAACGAGAAAAAAAATCGTTATGATCATATATTCGACTTCTATGGTTAACATCAGTAAATATTACATTCCAAATAGCTCTCAAAATTTTCAGACTAATGTAAAATTCCTACTTTTGCATGTAATTAAAACTGTTTTTTGAATGCACAACTTATAAAATATGAACACTTAAAACTACACATATGAAAATGAAAGAACCTCCCCTTTTTTCTCCTCCAAAAAATATTTTGTTCTTACATAGGGGTGTGGGAACAGGGGGAAACACCGTTCTACCTGTATTTTTAAAGCCAAAAAGTTCAACCTTTCACACATTTAAGATTTTTTTATCTTGTTTAACAATCTTATGCTTGAAGCTGGTATACCTACTTCACCTCCTCCCTAAAAAGAATCAAACATATGTACATTAATGAACCACAAAAGATGTCTCAGGCTATACGATTAAACGCTATCTACTCGTCTTCTTTGGGTAAAAATAATGTAGACGTAGTAATGAATTTCTAAATAATTGCCCTTTGGTGTCTGAAGAATGTACTATTAGACATTGCTCATAACCACAACATTTCTTCAATGAGGAAAAAAAGTGTGTATATACAGGGAAAAAAGGTGTTTATGTAGTATGTATGAGATGAAATAAGAGAATGTATGCTCCGAAAATACATTTTCAAACAATTCTTATTCCTGAAATAATTTGTTCCATGCTTTTAAAAATCTATCAATAGAAAGTTGTCAATAAAAAATATACCAATACGTCAAATAATACTAAATAAAAGTCAAAAGTAAAAGAAAAATCAATTAAGAGTATATTAAATCAAAATATACCTCAAATGTCAAGTGGTTTCTTATTTGTCACTGGGATAACCTGTCAACATTGATAAAATTTGTGATAGTATTTCGATGCTGTTAAAATAGAAATAAATAAATTATTGCTTTCGGATTTACGTTGCTTCACGAGGTAACTTTTCATTTTGTATAAATAGCTTGGCGAAGGACCTTTGATGAAGGTTAATAATTTTTCGTAACGACATTCCACATATAGAGAAAGATAAATCGTCTTATTTGAAAGCTGAAATGCATTTTGCTTAATTGGCTTCAAAGCTTTGGATTATATTTCTATGCAGTAAGTGAGTGGGTGTCTTAGGTGTTTCAAATTTAAGAAACATCGTTGCCATGCTTAAACTGCCACACTACCACACGTGTCTTGAATTTCCACACTTTTAAGGTAATTGTCAAAACCGTTTCCTATACTTTTCTCAAAGAGAGGATCAGTTGGGTAATTTAAATCAGGAGGGTTGAAGTTTGATCAACAATATGTCTTTCTATCTGTAGCATAATTGTTGGAAATGTATTACAGCCATCTATATGCTCTCTACCATCGGAATTACATTAATGCTAGTAAATTTTAGTGAAAAATAGTTATGCTATCTACATCCAATGTTTTGCTCTCTGTAAAGAATTAAATATCCCTAACCTGAATTTTTTTTTAACGGAATAGTTACTGCCTTCTACATCCCATGTTTTCATCAATACAAAGAACAAAATATCATTCAAGAAATTTTTTTTCCCCGAAAACCTCATAAGTTACAACTCCAAAATTTACCTTGCCCTTTTTTTTCTTTTTTGCTCAAAAGATTTGTTGGCTAGGATCCTTTGACGTTTTTTATCTGGAAAACCCCACAAAAGGGAGTTACAACTGCTCGAACGTAACTTGCACATACCAGAGCTGATGGGGCTATCCCTCCTCCCGCACCTGGCACTGTGTCATCTTTTTCTTTTTTCATTCTTTTCATAGTTTTCCTCAGAAATCAGTTGGTAACAAACACTTTTCTCAAAGAGAGGATCAGCTGGGTAATTTAATCAGAAGGGTTGAAGTTTGATTGAACAAGCGTTACCTTATTGATTGACCCCTTGAGACAGGCTTGGGAAACAGTCTTTATTAATCATTTTAGAAGTTTTAATATGTCAGATATGACCTTTAGCCAGTGATAATAAAATGAGATGCAAATATTCCGTTTTTGAATTGTTTTGCTTTAGAATCATAGTAGGTGAGGAAGCTTGTAAATCTTTAGAGAAAAAAAGATTTTGTTATCAAGAAAATGTGTTGACTTAATCGCCGTGAACTCGTCAATCGTCGTCAGCTTTTTATATGTCTATTTTCTTGCAACATTTTCTCTAGACTTTATTCAAGAAATTTTCTGGTTGAAAATAATTAGACAGATTTTTGATTCTGTCTTTACAAAAAGATAGATTTTTCCACTCATTTTAAAGGACTACTCACTCGGCTGACCCACTGGCAGAAATATTCAATTTTCGAAGTGAAAATTAATTTTTTTAAAGCGAAACTAAAGAGCGAAACGGAAACTTCAAACAACAAACATTAATGTATCGCACATTATGCAAGATATATCTCCAGAGCTGGATAAATAAACTGACTCATGACGTTTCCTGATCTTTTCCGAATTCTAACAACTCAAGCTTTACTGAAAACATAAAATCAAACAAAAAAAAACACGATGTTGTCATAGGAGTAAAAGAGCCTATAATCGTGCAGAAAGTAAAAGAAATTATTTTTTAAGGCTTTCAGCAGTCTTTCGCTGTTCATGATATCGACAGCTCATAGTGTACATTTATAATTCTTTAAAAAAGTTCAAGTAAGCTCAGTTTTAGCCTAAGCATAGTGCTCGGTTTACAGATATATCTTGCATAAACTGCAAAGCAATAATATCGTTCGTTTTAAGTTACGATTTCGCTCTTTACTTCTGCAAGAAAACCTGTGGAACTCAAAAAAAAAATTATTTTGGATTCAATGAACTAAAAACGTTTGTCATCAAAAAAATTTTGTATAAAGAATAAAATGCTAAATAATAGAATTGCAATATTGCAGCAATATTATCATTAGCAAAGATAATATGCCTCAAATAAGTTAAAATCTTATATAAATTTGAATCTTAATGCTCCTCTTGGCATGTAACCCTTATTGTTCAAGAAATACTTTATTATTTTTCGAGACGCCCACTCGCATGGAGGAGTGAATAAGTTCAGGCAAGTCTTTAAGAAAAGAGTTGAAATTAAACTTAAGTGTTAAAGTACAAAGTACTAGGTGTTCAATAAAGTGTTTAAACATTGTTGAATGTTTATTTCAGAGAACAACTCTGAATAATTTGTTATATCATCTTTTCTATTACCCCCTCTTCGCCCCCCTTTCCTCTAGATATTTTCTGGTATGCACCAGTTGTTACATCCTTTTGGGCTCCAAAATAAAAAATTAAAATGAGTATATACAGTGAGGTATTTTTCGTAGGAGTGGGTCTGCGAAAAACAGTGGAGGACAACAGACCAAATATCATGTATTTGTATGCCGTTGAAGTCTTTCATCTCAGGCCAAGCTTCTTTTCAATTTGTAGTTGTTGCATCAGAAAAACGGATGATCACCGTAAACCTTGAAAATATGAAGGAGGTAAGAATTATATTACTCCGAATTATATTGGCTTATGAGAATTATCGTTTAATAGCGATTGTCCCTGCTTTAAGTAAGGTATTGGAGAAAATATTAGATACAAGGCTTTCCAATTGGTTAAATAAAAATAATATAATGCATGAGGAATAAGGAGGTTTCTGGACAGGGTATGGGACGACAGATAGTGTGTTTATTTTAAAGGCATTGATACATAAATATGAAAAGGGAAAAACTTGTCTTTATTTGGGATTTCTGGACCTCCATAAGGCTTTCGACAGTGTCGACAGAGAGTTATTGAAAGATGCCATGCTAAGAATGTATATTTGGTAGTTTGATAGTGAGTATGTATTTTTGCGTGAGTGGAATCGTACAAGTTGGTAACAGGTTTTTGAAGCTTTTTGATATTAGTCTGGGAGTAAAACAGGGCTGTACCCTTTCTCCTAAGTTGTTTAATATTTTTATAAAATATGTTGTCAACTTTCTAGAGAATAGACGGGCTCCGAAAGTTAGCCTAGGGACTCAAAAACTATCTCTTTTATTATTTGCAGATGATATTGCTTTGGTGGTTAAAAAACCGCAAGATCTACAGACGCTTTTGAATCTCATATTAGAATCTTTGCAGATAAAAAAAAATGAAGGCTGAATACTGAAAAGAGCGAAGCTGTTATTTAAAAAAAAAAAAGGAGTGTTTGTGGTGAAGAAAAGTATAGATCTAAATTTAATAACCAGGAACTAATTATAAGTAAAAGAATAAAATATTTAGGCTTTTTCTTATCGAAAAATGGAAGCCTAAAGAGTCAAGTTGATGAAATAATTAAGAGAGGTAGAGTGGCCATGTCTGCAATTTTTAAAAACCCGACGATAATGGAGATTAAAAACCTAAAAATGCATAAAAGAATATTTAATACAAAAATTTTACCCGTGATAGAATATGGAGCAGAGAAATGGGGTGGAGAAACGGTGCAGCAACTAGAGTCCCTTCAGCTCCAGTATTATAAAAGTGTCTTTGGTCTACATCAGACAACTCATTCACAGATTCTGGTTGAAGTTAATTAAGAGTAATGAAGATAGATATGATCAGATGTTGAAAAGTGGTTTAAAAACCTCGTGGCCATCCCGTATTAAATCATTACTAGAAAAAGTAGGAATGCCTTACTTTTGGAATAATGGTCTTTGTTCTAGTGATGTACCAACAGATTTAGAAAGCCATGGATTATTTATATTAGAGAGAGTCAGGAAATTCAGTATTGGTAAGGGCTCGTTTTAGATTCTACAACTCTACAACATTGTAATCAGGCAAAACCTAGTTTTGGAGAGGAAGTTTATTTTAAATTTAATTTATCGGCTATGATTCTACGTCTTTGGATTCAGCTTATGGCGAATTGTCTTCCAATCTAGAACATGCAAAAAATGTTAGACAGAAAAAAAAGATAGTTGGTCCTGATAGGCGGTATGTTTGCCCCCTTTGTAAAGATGAGGATGAAGACTTGGATCACTTTCTCCGGAAATGCCGGGTGCTCTTTGATTTACGGGAAAAGTGTTTACATGGGATTGATTTGATGCTTCCTGGTATTCTGCAAAATAGTAACCCAACCACAATATTTCGAGTGGGAGTGTATATAGATACATCCTTAGTAAGGAGAAAAATTTTATGTGATTAATTTATTTTCTCGTTAGATTAGGTATCTTCGGGTTGTATTCTGTTTCTGTGCGTGCTTGGAATTTGTACTGTTGTTTAATTTCCTTGTTTGCTTGCTATTTATTTATATTTTTGTGTGTAGGCCCTTGGGTTTTTGGAATACACTTATCTATCTATCTATCTATTGATTAGCTTATCCACTATTTTGATTTGAATTGAATCTATTTGAATTGATTTTGACCTGTAAACGCAATAATAAATGGAGCATAAGAGAAGAAAAAAATGAGAAAGGTGGAAAAAGACAAATGAAATACAACTAAAATTTACAAAAAAAATGCACTCAAGCACAATAATTAACCAAGTAATTACACAGTGGACATAACAAGCACAATAATTACAAAAAAAAACAACAAAAAACAAGGTACTTTTACTGTTCTAGAAGGGATCACCATGGGTGTCCATTGATTCCATTATTGTAAGCTTCAATATCTGCTCATGGCAGTATTAGAGTGTATAATACCATTTTTCCTATTGGCCCAAGAATCACTTTCCCATTGGGGGAGGCCGAGGAGATATTTAGAATACCGGTAAAAAATTTGTCAAAGTTGCATTAGTTCCACTGCCGATAAGGTACATAAAAAAGATACAAGTTACAAAATATTTGGAAACGCATATGACTTATACAATTTAGCTAGTAGCCGACGATTAAAACGAAGTTTATTTGATACTATGCTACTGTGGGTACTGGGCGTCTGGTGCTGGAAATGACGGATGAGGAGCTTTCTTGTTGCTTTAAGAGAGTCATCGATTGGGAGGCCAAGATATTTCATTGCCGATTTAGAAGGAATCGATACTTCCTCAAAATCAACTTTGTATCCTTTGGGAACTGGGTCCCAGTTGAATAGTACCTCTTCTGACTTTTCAGCGTTAAACTTAAGATTTACCTTTGAATATTTTCGACTCAGAACGGAAAATTTGTTCTCAAGCACCAAAACTGTTCGGTTGAAAACATCATCCGCATAAGCAATAAGATCTATTCAGATACATCTATCTACTAACAATAAAACCAAAGTGGTGGACATGGTTCACCAGTATTGTGACCTCGGGTTTTTGCGCAAAACACGAGTCTGACTTTTTTACTTCACGGGTCTAAAATGTGACGCCAGAAACCCGTACCTGCGAGTCTCATGAAGAATGATTTTTTGGGCTAGTGCTCATAACTTTTTTTTTTTTACTTGCCTCACCCATTTCCTTGTATTTTTCAACAGGGGATCCCTTTTTAAATAGAGTGAAAGCGTGGCTTTTCATACGTATGTCAATTTTGGGTATAGGTTTAGCCTCTAGAAACATGATTGATTGACATTCTTATTCTCAACAATAAGCCACTTATTCTCCCAGAGTCACTACCAGAAGGCCAAATGACCTATGGACAGCGGCTCAACTCATTAATTAAAAAATAACCAAAAACCAAAAAGAACAAAACAAAAGTAGTCACAAAGAACCTGCACTCATCCTGCATTTTTATTAAGGAGAAACCCCTTGACCTGGAATTTAATCAAAGATCCCGATTCAGGGACCCGAATGCTATTCGGGAAGATATTTTAGAGGGCTGGGCTACACTTATCGAACAAAACACATTGGCTGACTTAACTGTATTTATCTTCCCATATACTAGCTTATTGGCATTCCTAGAATTAGTAGAAAATACATCCACAAGATATACTTCTGCAACATCATTCAAACATTGGTATACCACAGTTAGTATCCGGTGATCACGTAACTGACCACATTCAAAATTTTGGAATAGCTATAATAGATGAATGTGTCACTAAAATGCACAAAGTTAATGAACCAAATTTATTTTAATAATTTGGTTACGTCTAGGTCAGGGTTTTCTCTTATTTTTAAAGGGACTAAGCTATGGAGTTCGTTAATTGAGAATATTACAAATAGTAATTTAAGTGAATTTAAAAGGCTGCTGAAGAATGAATTATTTTTTAAATATGATTTTAATGATTATTGTAATATGATCCATAGTTGATAGATTAAATTGGTATTAAATCCTTAAATATAGTGTTTTGTTTTTATTGAGGTGTGTTAAGGAAGGAGTTGAGTGTGGAATGTTAAGCGAGTGGTAGCAGGGTATATGATGTTATATTCGTGTGTTGTTTTTAAACCCCTTTTGATATTTATGTGAAGTTGTTTATTTTTATTTTTCCGTTTTTTTTTTGTTTTTTTTTTATTTGTTTGGTTATCCCTCCTCTATATCATGCTCTGGCATTTGGGTGGGGTGTGTTTATGCTAAGTTCTTTGTCAATAATTTATATTAAATGAATAAAATAAAAATAAACTACCATACTCCCTCAATAGACGAACTGCTCGATTTTTAATTGTTTGGATTCTTTTATAATCAGCATGAACATAACTTAGTCAAAGTTGATAGCCATATACAATAAGAAGAAGAAGAAGAAGAAGTTTATTATTACTCAATACAATGCAATATAAAATACAATTCAAAACGGAATTACAATACACTTATTCCCCCTCGAAAGGCTCCATGGCCAGGGGTACAAGGGGTCAAAAATATAAGGACAATATAAGGATGAATAATAAACGAAAGTAATTATTAATACAAAAACCAGGAACAAGTTATGTCCACATCGAAGGAAGGCTTTTTTACTGTGCTTCTTTCAATTCAAATTGGAATCACCAACACATCCGAAGCACTTTGATTAATAATAATACAGCCAAAAAAAAATTATCTGAAGGATTTATCAGCACACCAGCACGGCTAAAAATCTTATCATTATTTTTGCTCATATTAATACTTAAAAAACTAAGACAAGTAAATGTGTTCGGGTACAGCAGAATATCGTTTGCGCGACCTAAGATATCTTGAAGGTTCGCCTCTGTGATTGCTCTAGCTTTTTCATCAACAAATTTTGTAAGGCTTGCACCACGAAGATTAAAACTTCGTATCAATTAACATTAGAAATAAAAGTGGTCCCAAAACAGATCCTTGCAGGACTCCGAAGTTTAGTTGGGATGCAGCACTTGTAGTGCTATTAATGAAAACCCGCGTTGATCTTCCATGCAAATAGGATCAAGACCACTGAAGATGACTATCCCTGATACCGAAATCACTATTTATACACAGCAGTAACTCACAATCAACCGTGTCGAAAGTCTTTTTAAGTTGATAAACACTGTTAACGGAATCTTTTTACTTTCAAATGCGCTGTTGATATTGTCCACCAAATGGTGCATTGCTCGACTTTTTGAGCGACATTTTCTAAATCGAAACTTGGCATTGTATAGTAGGCCCGATAACTCAAGATATTCATATGGTCTCTTATGCACAACTTCCTCAAAAGTTTTTGAAAACAATGGTAGCGTTGATATTGGTCTTGAATTAGTCACATCTTGCTTATTTCCACTCTTAGGCGGTGGGATGACTCATCTTTTTTAAGTATCTAGAAATTGGCCCTTCACTATTGAAAGAATGATCGAAAATAAAACAGAAAACATGTCATCAATAATTTGCCCGGTACCTTTCATGTAACCAGTTTTCGCTAAATTTTGCATTTCTTCTTGACTTCACGACTTCTCTTTACTTAAGGATTTAACTCGACAAACTATAGGGAGACTATCAGATCCCAGCACAATCACAACATCACACTTAGTTTGTTAAGTTGAATTGTTCTAGACATACTATTTATGTCAGTTTGGCAAAGTTCATATCATTTTTCCTAATCACGTAAAGGTGGATTCAAGTATCTCCTCTATCACTATGAACTGTGGATTTGTATCCTTTTCATACAAATAGCGAGATACACGTTTCCTCTGGAAGAAGTTAAATTTTGTTTTGTCGTGATATTTTTTACCGATTTTTTTTCAGATGATTTTTTTCTTCATATTCTTTTTCGTATTGATCTATTGAACCTTAATGGCACCAAGACGTAGTATATTTTTAATTATTTGATTACCTTTATTTTTAAGCAATTATGATCTTAGACAGAAATTGACTTTGCATTGCTATAAAAAAAAGTATACTATTTGTATAAGTAATGTTTGTCCTAACAGTCAGTAGGGGGAACAATACTACAAGTTTTTTTGTTGACTTTAGTATATTGCTAACCATGACTAGCAGCAAGGTCTGTGTTTTTTTTTTAATGTAAAAAGTAACAGTTCCTAATTATAAAATAAAAACTGTAGATTTTCCAAAATGACATATTTTTATTCTAAATAAGGTAAAGGCTTTCAAGCTGCTAATTTCTTTTTCTTTTATTCCTTTTCCGTTTTTTTTTTTTTTAATCTAAAATGCATCTGATAAGTAGCCACTTGTGATGTAAATGGCTACTAATCCCGCAGTGCTGTAAAATATATTTTGTTGACAATCTGAGGCGTTATCTTTGTCTATTTTCTCTCTTTTTATCTTTTTCTATATTTCATCACATATTTGTGATATATTTTTCTATATGTACAGATTATAGTTTTTTCAGTTGCAAATCTGAGGAGTTGCCTTTGTCTTTTTTTCTCTCTATCCTTTTTTCAGCATTGCATCTGGTGTACTGTTAATGGTGCAAGCGACTACTAACCCTGCGGTTCTGTACGCACAATGATAAATTACAGCTTTTAAAATATTAAACTATGTTTCTTGGCCGGCAAAATCTATATATTGGTTTGTCGTGCAATTAATTTGACTATATTTTAAATATTACAGATATAAAAATACAAATTCCAGTTCTTATTATTATATAATTTCATGAATCTTGAATTTTATGGAAATTTAGTAGTGTGTGTAGTTGAAAGTAGTAGTCTGTTGTTTCTGTTTTGAGCATGTTCTTCATAATAAAGTGCAAGTTAGATTATATTAGATTATGTAACTTAGTAAAAATGCATTTTAACACTGCACAGTTAGCATAGTCTCATATTGTTTTTGAATGTGGCCGGTTTTTGTGAGCCATTTTAGTTGCTCCGTATAACGAGAATGTCTCTGCATAAGGTTTATGTCTATACTAGCTTATCGGTCGCGCATTATTGTATTCTCAAATATAAGAGAATTCATAGAAATTTTCATCAGAAAATTCTCTGCTGTGGGAAACTCCCTCTCCGCCAAAAATTACCCTGGAAAATCTTGCAGTCTATTAGTAACGGTTGTATTTTTAAATATAAAAACAAGGTGATGTACTTATTTTATATATAAAGATTAACGCATGAAGCCGAACAAACATTAATCATTAAAAAGAATCAATAACTAAAAATAACGATTGTATTTTTAAGTTTAAACGTATTTGAAAAAATTGCGCGTCGTTTTGATCTCTACAGAAAGGAAATTCTCAGAAACCTCCTCCTCATGAGGATCCCCCCCCCCCGCGAAAAATTCTCTCTCAACAATATCCTTTCATTGGGGAATCGAGAAAAAAAGATAATGTTTCGAAAAACAAGATAGTGACTCGGAAAACAAGAACATCAATTTTTATGTATAAGATTCAAGATGAACGTATGTAGCAGAATAAACATCGATCATTGAACAGAATAAATAACTAAGAATAATGATTGTATTTTAAGTTTAAAAGTATTTGAAATATTTGCGCGTTGCTGTGATCCCATAAGAAATGAAATTCACTGAAAATTCCCCCTCGTGATGAAAAATGCCTCCTCCCATGAAATTTGCCCCCTCCACATACACATTACGTATATAATAACGATATTACTTTAAATTTGAAATTTGGTTCAATGCAAAATTAAACTAAGAGGTTCAACGCATAATTAACGAAACTATTGGATACCAAATTTAGAGTGAAAAAGAAAAATTATAATCCCGGAAGCGTGTTAGGTGACAGAATGCGTAATTAACTAACTCGTTAATTGAATATTCAAAATATTTTAATAATTTGAGCGATTGATGGCGCCAATTTTCTATGTTGAGGGGTCTGGAATTTTAGTCAGGACTATAAGTATTAAGAGGGGCTTGAAGGAAGAGGGAGGAAATAAAATTTTCATACCTAAGACCCATTCAAGAGTGTATTCAATAACTTTTAAGTTTCTAGGCTATCGGATGAACAGTTTAGTAATCCATACCGGGTCAGGAGCGTCCTTTGGGGGGTGGGAGTTGCCCCCCCCCCCAATCATTTGGAGAACAAATTATTATTTATTATATGTCCCTTGATTATCAGATATGGACCCCTCTTGCCCCCCCTTCCAATAAAAATGCTGGAGATTTGCTCCCGTACAGGAGACATAGACAGACAAACATGTATTCGATTTTTTATATAAAGATGAACCAAAGTAACGAAATATATATTAATTATTAAACAGAATAAATAAATAAAAATCTTCTTCAATGAAAATTGAGAAAAAAAATTACCCAACCAAAAAAATCTAGATTTCTGTTACGCCATTTGTGAAAATGTATTTTTTTACTGAATCATTTATTCCATTTATTTGGGATTGCGAAATACTTTTTTTCAGTTTGGTTATTATCAAGATTTCTCAATGTCTGTTGATCGAACTGGTTTTCAGTCGCCACAAAAAAAAGTTAAACTTGAATATGACGAAGTAAAACCAAAGAGTGATGTTGTTGGCACCATCAATTCCTGCTGTCTCAGTCCTCTAGGGAATATTCTGGCTGTATTTGATAGTAATGGGGCTTTGTCCTTGTTTAGACTTCCATCCATTCTTGAGCAAAGTAAGTTTACTATTTTTGTCTTATATTATATTATATCTATATTGTCTTTATATATTATATTATCTTTATTGTTTGTATTATATTGTCTTATATTATGCATGGTCCTCCATTTCTAGTAAATATAAATACAAATGATCGATCAAAAGATCTATAAGGTATAAGGGAAACAAATTTTATGGTTACTGATAGGGGTTTGCCTGGGATTTTCTTCCAAAAGGGGGTAAAAATTGCACCCCTTAAAATATTTCTCAAGGGTGGGTGTATTTGAAACATAGTGAAGAATGCTACAGTGTGAAGCCTGGGCGCTTGGGAAGGTTGAGGAAGATATGTTAGATTTACATATCCTTGTATATGTATTGTATATATGTGATGGTATATATGTTTGTATATATGTATATACATATTTGTATATATTCTATTTATAGTAGTAAAAACAGAGGCGCCATTTGGGCTAAATCTTGGGGTGGGCATGGGGAATTTGACAGAACTTGAGACTTTTATTATGAATCTAACCTACTTTCAAAGTTTACAATGATTAATAGCAAATAGCGTAATTACCCAAAGGGTCGTCAGGTAATTACGCTCCTTGGCTAATAGGCGTGCAGTTAGTTCAAATCATTTGAAAAGAATGGATTATGTTGGACATAATGGATAATTATAGCCGGAAAAGGGCCCTTTGTGGTGGAAGCTTGGGCTCCCTGGAAAATCTGGGGTGGGCATTTGCCCACCCCGCAAATGTCGCCTCTGAGTAAAAATGGTGGTAAAAAGTGGTTTCCAGGGGAATTGTTAACAAATCGTTTTAGCTAATCGTTGGCTGACCAAATTGCCTATTAACCTTGCAGTAAATTGTGGTTCTATCTAGGTCTTTAACGGAAGAAAGATTAGAATAGAATCTGTAATTTTTTTGCGGATGGAGGACTATACATTACCAAAGAATGTACTTTGTGGGTATCCATGGAGTCAAACGAAGTGCAGGTTGTCCTTGAATGGGCTTGGAAGGTGTCATGAAAATGATTTCAGAAATGGGAGCTTCACTGAAAGGGTTAAAGGGTAAACATTTGAACTAATTAGAAGGAGGAGCAGTATTTCGTTTCCAGTGAAGAATGGAACTTCTCTTTAAAGGTTAAAGAAAAACAGTAGGAACTTCACTACAAAGAGCAGCATATGCACCATCTTATGTCAATATGCATTGAAATAAGATGGCTGGGTGCTTCAATGAGCTCTTTGTATCAGTAGTGATAGTAGTGTGCACGGAGAGTTGTTTGAACGAATCCTTTATTTTTAGATGGAGTTTCTGATGATTTTTTTTTATCTTTATGTATTGAAATGTTTGAACCTGCTGTATTAAAAAATATGCATTTCTTTGGAATGATGCGTCGTGTCTAAAAGGGAAGGTGTTATCTCGAACTCGAACGATTTTGTTATCAAATGCCTTGCGCGGTTATGCCGATCAGTGGTAGCTCTTGTCATAATAAAAGATAAGGCAATGAAAATATAATAATCACAGCCATAGTCATCGTCAGACAAATTTATATGCATTTGAACAAAAAAAAAGTAAATAATGAATTAAAATAACATAGATGGAGTCAAACTGAAACCTAAAATATTTGAATTTCTAACTTTCTAAATTAAAAAAGAAAAAAAACGCAACTGAATAAACAATATTAAGTAAATAATGAGGCTCGAAATAACACAAACAAATCCAAACCAAAGCCTAAAACATTTAAATATTCAACTTTGTGAAAACAAAAATTCAAATTCAGATTTAAGAAACTTCAAAATCAACAAGGAATAAAACGAATAATGAACTAAAACAAATAGATATGTACGATTATTGATGAGTCAGTGTAGCAATAGAAACCTTGACGAACTTGAGAACAAAACTAGTCGCGTAATGCTTAAGTTGCGCTGTTATCCGCAGAATTTTAGATATCAGTTCAACTACTTGTCGCGGAAACCGTTGGTCCCAATTCATCATGGCTTGCCGAAAGAGTTGGAAGGAAATCTATTGCTGCTTCAATATTTCTACCATCAGTAATTTCATAGGAGGGTCAAAGAATGAGGATCTGGATAAAGTGAGCTTAAGTAAGAGTATGCGTGCTTCATTGCAAGTATAACGCGTAGTGCAAAAACGAGCTGCTATCAGTAATAGTGGTATCATTTTGCAACTACAATTAAAGTTGTAAATTGATTATATTTTTTATTTATCAAGAATGTTGTTTCATATATTAAATAAAATAAGGGAACTCGAGGATCAAATTTTCAAAAATCCCCTGAAATGCTAAATCTTGGAAATTTTTGAAAGTTTCACTGATCTACCTCAACTACTTGTCTCTAAAATATTAAAAGAAGTTTGCTCGGAAAGGTAACTCTGATGAGTTAACTTTGTCTATTTTCTCTCTCTTTTATCTTTTTCTATATTTCATCTGATTTCCCGCTTATGGTACAATAACTATTAACTCCATGGTTCTGTGTACAAAATGATGGATTAAAGTTTTTCAGTTGCAAATCTGAGGAATTGCCTTTGTCTTTTCTTCTCTATCCCTTTCTCAGTACTACGTCTGGTGTCCTGTTAATGGTGCAAGTGACTATTAACCCTGCGGCGCTGTACGCACAATGATAAATTAAAGCTTTGAAATATTAAACTATGTCTTTTCTTCGGCAAGATCTACGGCGGAGACAGGCTTTTCAGCTGACTGCCTTTTTTTAATGCAGCTTAAATTCTTTATGGTAAAGGGACTATCAATCCATAAGGTTGTATCTCACAGTTCTATGAGGGATCCAGAACTTTTGAGAGATGTTTGTTTGTCGTGCAATTAATTTGACTACATTTTAAATATTACAGAAATAAAAATGCAAATTCTAGTACTTTTTATTATATAGTTTCAATAATCTTGAATCATATAGAAATTTAGTAGTGTGTGTAGTGTGAAGTGTACTTGAAAGTAGTAGTTTGTCGTTTCTGTTTTGAGCATGTTCTTCATAAAAAAAATTTTCAAATGATTTTTTGCTTCATATTCTTTTTCGTATTGATCTATTGAACCTTAATGGCACCAAGACATAGTATATTTTTAATTATTTGATTACCTTTATTTTTAAGCAGTGATGATCTTAGACAGAAATTGACTTTGCATTGCTATAAAAAAAAGTATACTATTTGTATAAGTAGTGTTTGTCCTAACTGCCAGTAGGGGGAATGATACTACAAGTTTTTTTTATTGAATCTGGTATATTGCTGAGCATGACTAGCAGCAAGATGTGTTTTTTATGTAAAAAGTAATAGTTCCTAATTATAAAATAAAAACTGTAGATTTTCCAAAATGATATATTTTTATTCTAAGTGAGGTAGAGGCTTTCAAACTGCTAATTTCTTTTTTTTTATTATCTTTTTCCTTTTTTTAATCTAAAATGTATCTGATAAGTAGCCACTTGTGATGTAAATGGCTACTAATCCCGCAGTGCTGTGAATTATTTTCTTATAGTGTTGTAAATTATATATTTCTTAATTAATTGTATTTTCAGCTCTTCCAAGCATCCAAAACGCAGTATTGATGCTAGAATATTGTTTAGTTAGTGGAATTAATTCCTGGGATATTCTACCTGGCTTGAAGGCAGGAATTGTTGATGCTGTCTGTGAAAAGCTTTGGGAGAACTACAGTCTACAACCTCAGCACGTTCAACAGTTTCACTATTCCAGACTATTAACATTAACACTTTGTTTGTATAGGTAAGCTTTTCTTTGGGTACTTTAACATTTAAGTACTTCTAAACCGAAGGTACCGTACATAAATGCCGTAGTAAATCGATGTATCGTATCTGAATCCCTTAGCTATTAGCTTCAAAACTCAAAATTTGGTTCAGTTGCCCTTCTTTGGAAATAGTATTATTCACTCGTTATACTTCTTTCATTCATTACGTTTCATTTCATTTCATTTCGTTATACTCCTTTCACTCGTTATATTTCTTTGAATGCTTCTTACGAAAAATGTCGTTTTAATGTTTGTTCAAACACTATCTCGTCATATACCCTCGTGTTTGAAACATAAGATATATCCATTTCTTAGGAATATAGAAGAGAGTAAAAATGAAGTTTCTGTGTGTAAGTACATCAATTTCCTTTAAAATGAGCCATTAAACAGCTTTCTGTGATGTTCCAGTACCTTGCTAGCTGCACAGAAAAAAAGAAAAAAAACATACTGCTCATGCAGAATGTCGTAGTTAAAGCCACTTATCTTGTTTTTCAAGCCAACGGATTTTCCTCGTTAATCAAGCCAATAAGCTATAATTTTCCTACATAGGAGTTTCGAACAAGGCGATTCTAAGAGTATACTTTGTGTTTCAATCTGACTTCTTTTTTTTTAGGAGTTAAAGGCTATTGTATTTTTATTAGTACAGGACGTGATGGTCTCTTATTCATCAAGCCTGTGCATGTATATGCAGTTTCTTGTAAAATATTTTAGTTGAAATATATTTTTTATTACAAAAGGCAGTAGATATGAGAATTACCTTTCAAATGAGCCATTAAACAGCTCTCTATGATGCTGCAGTGCTCCGCTGGTGCCGTTGATGCAGAACATCGTGGTTCAAGCCACTTATTTTGTTTTTCAAGCCAATGGATTTTACTCGTTATTCAAGCCAAGGATCTTCAAGTTTCCTGCATAGGGGTCTAGGACAAGGCGATTCTAATAGTATATTTCGTGTGATTAACATCCTCTACATACAAATAATGAACTATATCGATCCTTTATGTGAGAATTCATCAAGCTTGTGCATGAATATGCAGTTTTTTTGTAGAAATATTTTAAAAAAACTCTCTGATGTTCCAGTGCCCCGCTAGCTGCGGAATAAAGGAAAAAATAGATGTCGTCGATACAGAATATCGCAGTTTAATCCACCTATCTTGTTCTTCAAGCTAATGGATTTTCCTTGTTATTCAAGCCAAAGATCAATAACTTTCCTACATAGGGGTCTTGGAGAACGCAATTCTAATACTATACTTTGTGTTTCGATCTGACTATATTTTTAGGAGTATTTCTTAGTACTGGACGTGATCGTTTGCAACCTATAATAATTAACTCTTATTTGTAATTACTATATATATATATATATATATATATATATATATATATATATATATATATATATATATATATATATATATATATATATATATATATATATATATATATATATATATATATATATATATATATATATATATATATATATATATATAATGTATGAGCAAAGTGCTCTTCTTTTGGGGTATTTAAGTGTAATCTGAATCTTAAGGACTTGGGAACAAGATTTTCAATTTTGCTTACTCTTAAATTCCGATTACACTTAAATATCCGGAAAGAAGAGCCATTTGCTCACACATTACAATTAAAAACATTAATATATATTATTGAACATGAAAAACAAAAAAGATACACTTTCTTCTGAAAGAAAATCTTTAGAAAAATTCTTATTTGAAAATCTGTCCTCTGTTGGTTTTAGCCATGTTGCTAGATTAGAAAGACATTTGTTTAGTCATGATTTTCGCTTATCAAGGGAACCACTTAATATAAATCGGAAAAACTACGATATGAATCTTCGATGAATAACCCTGTTTCTACTCCAAGATTCACTCCTGGACCAGATGTTGTTAATCTGTCCTCTAGAACGACTGAGCCAAAGGAAATTCAAATTCTCGAAAAAAGGTCCAAAATCCTCTTATTTTTTATAACAAGTTTCTGTGTCAGATTTAATTTCTTCTCTAAAGTCCTCTTTGCACAAATTTTATGCATCTATTACTAACCCAGACGAAGTTAGGGCTAGTTTTATTGATACCCTTTACAACAACAAAAAAGGTTAATTATATTACCAATAAAAAACCAGGTAATTTATATGACCTAAAAATTCTATCTAATCTACAGTTCGTGGTAACGAGCAGCAAGTAAGGAGAGACCCGGCTCAATTTTAACCTAATCACTAAAAAACGGAATTTTGATACCAAAAAGTACATCAGAAGAATCGGCTTTTTATGCCGATTTTAAATATACAAGTTTCAGCAAGTTTAGTCTTGCCGCCCATCAAAAGTTACGAGCCTGGGAAAATTTGCCTTATTATCGAAAAAAGGGGGAAACGCCATAAAATTCACAAAATCTTAATGAAAATCACACCATCAGATTCAGTGTATCAGAGAACCCTGCCTCAGAGTTTCAAGCTTCTATCTGCAAAATAGTGGAATTCTGTATTTTGTGCCAGAAGGAGATCATGGATACGTGTTCATTTTTTTTTCAGAGATAATAGTATTGACCCAGTGTTCCTAGAATGTCGTGAGAAGGCTCATTAGAACAGAAATTAAAGGTTCTAGTGACCTTTTTAAGTGACCAAAAAACTGGAGGGTGACTAGGCCCCCTCCAACGCTCGTTTTTCCCACAGGCACAGGATCAAAATTCTGAGATAACCATTTTGTTCAGTATAGTCGAAAAATCTAATAACTATGTCTCTGAGGAGGACTTAATCCCCAAAAGTCCCCGAGGGAAGACGTTTATAGACATTTTCAGGGAGTATTTTTTCTGGTGGGGGTCAGGGAGTTCAAGAAGGGGGTTACGTTGGAGGATCTTTCCGTGGAAGAAGAGAGTTTTCCATGTAGGGCGCGACGATTTTCCCAGCATTATTTTAAAAAACGATCAGAAATTAAATAAAAAAGCAAGTTTTTCAACTGAAAGTAAGGAGCAACATTAAAACTTAAAAGGAACATAAATTGTGACGTAAATGATGGGGTTTGCCCATATACAACTATAACCCAGGATCATACTGATCAGTTTGCCAAAAAAATTATAAATGTATTAAAAAATCTAAAACAAAATGGTAAAATTTCCCCACAATTATATGATAAATTTTTTCCCCGTGTTAGCTATTGTCCAAAATTTAATGGTTTACCAAAATTACATAAGCAATGCATTCATTTAAGCTCCATCGTAGCTTGTACGAAAGCCCTCGCCTCCAATATTTTAAAATGGCTATGTACAGCCTTCAAACCTTTGCTTTATTCTCAAAAATCACACATATGTAATTCGGTATATTGAGTCGAAAAAGTCAAAATCATAAGTATTTCAGAAAATACGATTATAAGCAGTTTGACATTGTTTCTATTTATGCAAATATTGATGTATCAGTATCTGAGCAATTATTAGAAAGTAAAATAAATGAAAGTATCATATAATAGAAGTTTCAACAACAGGAATAGATTGTGAGGTCTTAATTAGACTTTACTTAGACTTAGACTTGACTTTACTAAACAAGAAACGATATACATAAATCTTATACAATGACCTTAATCTTATATTAACGACCTTGGTTAAACTCTGTAACAAGTATTCAATGCATTTTCAGTTCAGTAATTCTTTTTACCAGCAAGAAAAGGGCTTGCCGATGAGACCACCCCTCTCTGGGTTACTGGCTAATAATTATGTACATCATTCATAAATTTTGGAGACGTTACATTGATGACGTAATTTTGCTTTGGAATTTTGGGTAAAATAAACTTAGGGTTGTTTTAGATCATCTTGATACATATGACAGAAATTTACAGTTTACTTTAGAAATTGAAATTGCAAAGAAAATCTCATTCATAGATTTGTTAATTATTTGTAGCATGGAAACACTCAATTTTACTATTTACAAAAAACCTGCACAAAATATTAGATGTTTGCATAAACCAAACCCCCTCCGACAAGTTAAAAAAAGCTGTCGTAAACCCTCTCGTCGATCGTGCCCTAAACATTGATTCTGATTCCCACATTATAGCAGAACTAAACTTTATCAGGGACATACTCTATGGAAATGGGTATCCTATCTTGTTTAATAATAATGCAATTAACCGTAGGCTGAAAAGACACTCCCCTATAATCAATGGTAGTTTACCCTGCGAGTATCCCGATAAGCCCTCAAACATAATTTACCTCCCTTACATTCCAAAATCACTATTAATCTTAAAAAAGTTTGTACACAAACTATTGCACACAGATACATGTGTTTGCACACATGTATGTAGTATTTACCAATAATTTTGAAGTCATAAATTTCCTAAATTCTGGTTAAGATAAAACCCTAGTTACCCGTCAAAAAGGGGGTCTATCAAATACCATGCGACCGCGGCAAACACTCCTTGGTAGACCAGAATTTAGAGAAACGCCTATAACAGCATAAAGATGATATCATCACAGCTCTAAATTCTAACATAGCTAATGTTTCTTTTGACTCTGCTTTAAGCAGTCATGTTATTGAAAATTCTAGCCACAAAATACTTAAAGAGTTTTTTTTCTCAAGAAAAAGGATTTCTTCCGTTACAAAACGGATTGGGCTTTGGGCAACTTGATCTTTTTAGTCCATTTTAAAAACGAGTTTTTTTAAGGAAAAAATTATTTTATTTATTACTGTTTATTATTTATTAATTATTTAATAAATTTATTAATTATTTATTATTTATTTTATTATTTTATTTATTACTATTTATTATTACTGTCAAGAGACACAGACGATACTTTCATTTTACTGACAAGGCTCTCGTTGATTAAACTAGGCATGAACTTAAGAGCATTATATGTGAAATAGCTCGCTTATTACGATGAAAATCTTTTTTTGGTAGTTTTATGTATATTTTTATCCATGTATAAATTTTTATCTATATTTCAGATTTATCCTTCTTGGTTTTATCTGTATGTGGATTTGGCTCTTACGGACTTTATTCAATATATAGAACGCCTTTATTGCAATTATGCTTATTGTCAGTGATCCTTAAAGATATGGATAGGCTTGTCTAGGAAACAGAAATAATAAATTTCTCTATTGCTAGGCTAGTTCCTGCTCTTTCACACAAAGCTGCCTACTACTCTGTTCTGCAGACTCTTTATTATGTTTATTCAGCTTTGAAGTCGTTCTTAAGGCCCATTGATTTAACTAATCAAGAGCGCGGACCTGCAGAAAATTTAACAGGTACGATTTTTAAGATTTTAATAACTTAATTTATTGTGTCTCAGAAAAAAAAAAATCAGTGGTGAAAATTAAAATGTAAAAAAAGTTGGAAAATATTGCTGTGATAACATTAAAGATTAATTTTAAAGGATTATTTTGAACCTCTAAAATTCTAAACGAGTCAATCTGGCTGTATTTAGCATATAATGACTAGAAGAAAATAAACCTGAAGTAGGGAGACTGCTTGCAATAAAACTGGGACAAACCCTCAGAGAAGGCAATGCTAAAAACAATCTTGAATTATGAGAACGACATGGACTTGTAAACTTTGGTAATTACCTTAAAGAGATATGAAGAATTTTGTAAGTCCAGTCCAACTTTTGTACTTCCTCCTCTCCCCATCCCCCAAAATGAAATAATGTTTATTGTTTGTCACAATATACAACTATTGTCTAAAGTTCGTATTCTAAACGGGTCAATCTAGCTGTATAAGAACAAGAAGATAAAAGAAGTAGGAAGACTACTTGCGATTAAACTCGAACAAACCCACTAGATAAGATAATGCTCAAAACGATCTTAAAATTAAGAAAAAGATTGAGAGATTTTCATCCTACCAAACGATATGGGGCATCTCATAATTTCCGAAATTAACTTATAAACTGAGAAATGTTTACCCAGCAGGGGAAGTTAATTTGGGGGCTTTAAAAATTACTCAGAATTCCTGCCAACAAGATAATAGCAGCTGTTTTCTGGAATTGTGATAATGTTGTAACATAAGACTTTTTTTTCAAAAGTTCAAAACTGTCACAGAAGACTATTATATAGAATTTTGAGGAAACTAAGAACAGGAAAACTGTCTGGAAAACTCCACCAGGGATCCATCTTGACATGAAGACATTGACGGAGGTTATGTTGAAAAATTTTCATAGGAAAAATAAAGTGTAATTTTTTAACTCCTCTTGTATTCCGGTTTCACTTGCCCAAAGATGAATTTATCTAATCAAATTCTGTCATTTTAATGTTTAATAGTGAGGAAGTTGGTGAATTTGTTTTTCGTTTTCTCGTTTTGTGCATCCGAGTTATTTAATGTTAAGAAAATTGATGAGAATTTTTTTTGTTTAGCACTCATTTCTCAAGTTCAATTCTCTGCTTTTAAGATCTTGTATCATTCCCTCGTTAAATCTCTTCTCAAATATTTTTTGACGTCTTCGTCAAAAATTCGTGCTCTCCTATGGCTAGATTTGAAATTTTAGTTGTTTTGACATATTCGTTTTTAGGGCAATTGAAGGGGGGACAGGTCACTATACTTTTTTAAAGGGTTAGATCAACTCCAGAATATTGCCTTTCATTCATTTTTTTCGCGTTAATTGCCTTAAATTTAAGTCCATTTCTTAGTCCTTTAGCTGTGATGGAGTTTGAAAGCAAAGCTATGTTCTAAAATGAAGTATTGTGGATAAGTAGAAGAAGAAAATTCCATCCATTCTTTTTTATAGTAAGAGTACATATCATCCTTCTCATAATATTGTTTTTGACGATTTAGCTTCTAAGAGGCTCGAGGTGGCAATAGTCTCCTGTGTTTTTGAAATAGCGAAAAATTATCCCCCGGAGATTATCTGTCATTTCTTTTTCTCAAGTTAATTATCTTAAATATAAGTCTGCTTTTTAGTCCCTCTTCAGTGGCAAATAGTTTAAAAGCGTTGCTCTGTTATAAAATGAGACACTCTAGAGAAGAAGAATAATAAAAACGCAGTCATATTATATTATAGTAAAAAAATATAGCATCTTTTCGGTGACACCGTTTTCGACACCTTTGCTTTTGGGTGGATTTGAGGAGTAATAGCCAATTCTATTTGATAGTTATTTCTGTTCCTTTTAAGTTTGACTTGATTATTTTAGTTTTTTCAGTATTGGTTTTCTTTTACTAGTCACAGTAATTAGTGTTCCCTTTAGGTTTCATTTACTCTTTTACATAAATTTCTGGTTATTCTTTTAAGGTTTTAATATTACTCTTTACTTTTTAAAGGCTTTTCCAGAAAAATTTATTTTTGTTCGTATTTAGTTTGCATAGTTATTCTGTGTGTTGAAGGAATGCTATAATTTGTATTTAGCTTTTGTGCTTAAAAACAAAAGTATTGGACTGTAACTTAAATTTTTGGCATTTTGAAATATTCAGTCAAAAATTTTTCAGTCACTCGTTTGAAATAATTTTAGTAATCTGTCTCCAAAAATTGTCGGGGTGGGAAGTTTTTTTTTTATCACACGGGGTGGAAACCTGTTTATGATTCTTGGTCTTGTTAAGGTCAGAGTCTTCGCCTCCCCCAATCCTGTGGACACCCCTGACCATCAGCCTATCTCGTTCCGTCTTTGTAATATAAGATTCTTCTCTTATTTTTTTACTGTTTATAAATGCAGGATATATAGGTCATTTCTTGGAGGATTTATGTATTGTTCTCTTACAAATTTACGTTTATAATTATTTTAATAATTTTTGTGCTTTTTTAAGGGTGCAAATTATTCTGCGAAAAGTATCTCATTAGTATGCTAGTAAAAAAAATGTATTATCTGAGTGCATAGTATTTTAGTGTATGAATAAAGTATCTTAGAAAACACTCTTTAAAATATCTTATTATTGTTACTGGGATTGACGAAATGTTGAGGTTCAATCAACAAAATCCCATTGCCTCCACAGCGAACAAAAAAGGTCTTTATCAACTGATCTATGAGTACTTTTCTTAGAATAAAATCTTTGAGGTATCTTATTTTTATTACTACTGGTCGGCTCGCTCAATTGAGTCGGGCCTCAGGTCACATAAACAAAGATCGGTTGCCCCCCCCCCCCCAAAAAAAAAATGATGTTATTGAAGATTTCTTAGCATGAAATCTTTAACAAAATAATCTTTCCCTAAGAAAGGATGTATAATTATTTAACTATAAGAAAAGAATCAAATTCTTGCCCATGTCCAATAAAACCAAATTTTTGTTTTAAGATTTTGAGCAACTTCATTGGTAACTTGCTAGGAAAGTAAACGAAAAATATGCTTAAATTTGCTCGAAATTTCTAGGCAGGCAAAATGTCCAAGTCATCTGTTGGAAATGCTTTCTGAATTTTCAGTATTTTCTTCTGCTTTTGGGTTGTTCTGGATTGTGCTCAAGTACAGTTTAAAGTGGATTTGATCAAGTTTAAGCTGTTAAGGATGGACTCGATGCCAAAAATATTTTTTGGTTTTTACATGTTTTCTGTGAAAAACCATCTATAATTCATGTTGGCACACGGATACAGACATCAGCTCATAGGGACCAAAAACTGAAGGTTTGAATTCAGGGAGATGGGGTAGGAGTGTGTGCATCTGTATCGGACTTTGGTGGCTTAGTGTTATGATGACTATTAATCATAGTTCTAGCTCTTGTCCTATGTGTATATTTTTTATTTTTTTTTAGCTATCCTTCAGACGAAAGTTAACGAATATGGTAATGATATAGACAAAGTCCTTCCGATAGATCAAACTCGATCATTTACAATAGATCCAAATACTCTTTCTACACTTCAGCCTATCATTCAGTGGGTTGGCAATACTGTCTTAAGAATACTGGCAAGTGTGCCGGAAGGAAAACAAAGAGGAAAAGGTTTACTGGTTAGTTTATTCTTTCTTAAGTAGTAGGGTAATTGATGTAATCAAGCTAAGTGCCGGTGCCATAGGAGGGGTACGGAGGGGTACTCTTATGAACTCTTCTTTTATTAGTTCTCGCTGTAATCAGTGGTTTTTACAATTTGTTTCGTTAATTTTGGGTATCCAAGGCATTTTTTACGTTTAAACGTCAAAATCGATATTTTTTTTAGAAAAATAATCTGTCATATTTAGCCATTTACTCTAAGGTGCAAGATATTATTCTTAATACTTTGCAGTTGTTGATAATGGTGATGAAGCTGGGACATATTTCAATAAGTGGCGGGGATCTCATCTAGATTCATTTTACAATACTCGAATGGAACTATCTTACCTCTGAAAAGGCCCTGATTTAATCTGTTTTATGTTTAAGAATTGGCGAAAGTACGTACGTCTCATGGGAATTTTATACTGAAACCGCTTTTGCATCTAGATCCTGCAGCATTTTGACCCTAAAAGACACCAAAATATTAGCTTACCTATTTTATCCTACGTCGCACATTGAGTTTTCGAAACGTAAGTATTGCGTTCCATGAAAAGTGTTGGCTTAGGACCTAAGACAGTTAAAATCATAGTATATCTGAAGGTATGATTGTTACATCCCAATGGAGTACTGAAGCGTATTGAAAAAGCAGCTTTTTAAATAATTGCTCATTTAATTAGTAGACTAAACAGGTATGTTGTTCATAATGTACAAGCGATAATGTGGCTATTGGTTGTTTGAAAGTGATATATACAGTCTCGGTATCCAGTTTGAAAAGTAAGTTTTTGTCAGCACGTGCTTGTTAATAGGATTTCAGACAAGATTTAAGTTTCCGTCCTAAAGGATTAACCAAATTGTAAAATGCAAATAGTAAAATTATTTAAAAAATGCGTGTATTAGCCATAAATTAAAACTATAATTAAAGCATGGGCTAATACTGGGTGAAGAAACCGAGCCCTTCAATGTATGGATAGCGGTGTAAAACAAAGATGCATGTTGTCCCCGTCTTGTTTAACTACTGTATAGATTGGGCTCTAGAAAGAGCACTCTCGAGTTTTGATGGTGTCATTATGGGATTGGGCATTAACGTGTTTGACCTGGACTACGCGGATCATATCGTTGCTCTTACTGCTGATCCAGTAACTGCCCAAGAAATGCTAATTGAAATAACATATTTCTCTCAGCTATTGGGTATGAAGATCAATACGGTCAAAACCAAAGTTATGGACCTAAATATACAGTCGGATTATCAGCTTTTGCTTTACGGACAGGAATTGGAAAAATTTGGTAGCTTCACTTATCTTGGCTCGCTAATAGACTCTTACGGAGGCTCTGACCTTGACGTACAGGACAGAATCAGCAAAGCCCAAGCAATATTCTCACAATTTCACCGCCATTTGTGGAGCTGACGGGAGATCAGTTTGGAGGCAAAAATTTGTGTCTATACAGTGGTTATTAGATATTTTCTTTTCTATGCAGTTGAGACTTGGCCACTGAAGGCGTTTCATCTCCATGATCTGGAAGTCTTTTACCACCGCGGTTTACGACAAATTCTGAGGAGTCAACGCTTTGACACACTCTCAAATGCTGATGTGCGTCACCGCTGCTGTAACATCCAGCCCACAGCCACGATTGTCAAACAGAGAAGACTACGTTGGGTTGGTCATGTCCTGAGACCCAATGACCGCGTCATCAAGCAAGTGCTTCTAGCTAATCCTTTGTAGATTTGCAAAGACGTCCGGAAGGTCAATTAAAAAATTGTGGGTAACTGTCAAACACGAATTTGATACTAGTGGTGGATTTGGGAAGTTTGGCAGAAAGTATGCGAGCTGCTGGCTCCGGTTCGCTGTTGAGCTGACACAAGATAAAAAAAAATATGATTCAACTATACGGAGTGTTCTAGATGCTGGGTGAGGCATTCATGTCTGGTCCCGAGGCAAGTAAAAGTAAGTAAGTATAGTAGTTTTCCTACCCAGAAAAACAGAAAAGTTGCTAACCAGAAGAATTGAAACTTTTGAGACTAAAAACGAAGCACGAGGCACTCATGTCATATTTAATAAATATTCAAGGATGACTTTCTATCGAAGACGTCACGACTGCCATATGCTTTCATTTTCAGCCGGATAGTAGAAGAAAGAACTGCTTGTACTTTTGTGAGATTGGAGACAAAAGCTTTTTCTTAATTTTTCTTCTTTAATGTTCTTATTTTTTATTTTATTTTTTTTTTGTTAAGCTGCCTTTTAAACATCTCGTGTGACGGCCTTAAATCTTCGACTAGTATTATTAGATGTGTGAAGTTCAATACCTTATGTTCATTCACTGGCTAGTGTCATCCCAGCGATAGTACACTCTATAGCGTAGTTTTTGACAGTTAGAATATGTTTGACAGTTAGACTATAGCATTGACTATGGATAGTTTTATCGTAGTTTATGCTATAGCGTAGACCTATTAAAGAGCGATATGTTTCCCATATTTTATTTTTTTTTTTTTTCTGTCTCACCAAATAGAACAAATACTCGCCGAAAGTTGAAAGATAGCTTATTCAATCGTAAATGCTGACATCTATGCCTTTAATAATGATTAGACGGATGAGAGGGTGTAACCCCTTTCTTTTTGTGACTCTCGTGCCCTAGACATACCTTTCAATATAGAATGGCCTTGCATGCGTATCTGTTGCACAAGATGATTTGCACTATTAACTCGTAGAACTGTGTTGAACACCTTTACATTCTAGGTGCAGTTAGTCCAACTAGTGGAGCTCTAGTTTGATCGTAGGCTGCCCTGGTATTGCCCGGATTTATTATTTTCTACGAAATAATCATTAATTTTTTAGATCCATGTTTTACCATTCATTGATATACAATACTTATTAGAATTTCAAATTACTCTTTATATAAAATTTTTGATAACTATTTAAATCCTTTTTATCTTATCTAAAAGTTTTAGACTTAATTAGAATTAATTCCTTTTTGAGACAGTTTTTGGCGAAAAATAATGTAGATGTTCGATCCAATTAGTGGAGCTGTAGTTATATTTTAGGCTGCCCTGGTGTTGCCTGTCTTTATTATTTTCCACGGAATAATCATAAATTTTTTAGATCAATGTTTTACGGTTCATTGATATAAAATAATTATTAGTGTTTCATATTATTCTTTTATATAAAATATTTGATAACTATTTTAATTCTTTCTATCCTATCTAAAAGTTTTATACTTTATTAGAATTAAATCCCTTTTGAGACAGTTTTTGGCGAGAAATCGTATAGGTTTTTAGCTCTTAGGTAATGCTAAATTCTAATTGGAATAGGGTCAACTGGTCTCTATAAATTAATTACTAGGTAATGGCAATAACGTATAGCCTCGTTTTAAGGGAATGTCTATTCGCACTTCCAAAGTTTAGAACCAATCTTGTACTGTGACCCTAAAATCTCCTAAGTGAAATATAATCCACTTTACTTCAGAACAGGACATTCGCACTTAGGACTTAGAGACTATTGTTAATTGCAGTTTATTTATTTTCAGACTGAAGTTTGGAAAGATTTGAAAATTTTGAATATGTTTCGAGAACTGTTAGTACTAATTCGTACATGGGGGGTATTTCGACCAATGTGCCTCCCTGTATTCTGTAGAAACGAGTCTCAAGACATAGTTGCCAAATTGTTCCAGCTCCTTACTCGACTTGTTGTTAACCCTGAAATTGATGAGGCGTTTATAGGTAAGGCTCAATGTTTTAAAGGAATGTGGTCTTTGTGTGCATATTTTAGATCTTCAGTATTCTTTTTTTCAAGGTCTCCGCTTCAAACCCCTTAATTCATGTTTTAATGCTTTCTCTACTTCTCAGTTATGAATGTAAGAAAGAATATTTGGAAACCATAATGTTCTTCTCTTGAAATTTTGTCTACTGCTTCACTGTTGAAATTGTGAAACTGATGAGGCGTCTATAGATAAGGCTCGATGTTTCAGAGCAATGTAGTCTTTGTGTAGCTCGTGGTCTTCGTGTACTATTTACTGAGATTAGTGAATATCCCTTGTTGGGGCGGGGACAAAATGGGAAAAACTTTGATATGTGCTGTCTGAGAATAAAATTTAACGCTAAATCTTCTTCTAAAACATGCTTAATAAGAAAAAATACTGAATATATCAAGTTAACCTCCGGAAGTGTTTATCAAAGGAAAAAAAAAATCCGTAATGCCAATTTTAGCGAAACGTGTAGAAGTTCTCCGAAGGGAGTTTTGAGAAAACGTTAGGCCTCATGTTCAATGTTTCTATTGGTTTTATCGAGAACTAAAAGTATGAGGACATTTCTTGGTACTAATAATAGACATGTGTATATATCTGAAAACAAAGAACTCGCACGTGTGTAACATTGGGGGAATTTGTAAGATGACGCTCCCTGTAGTTCTTTTGTAAACAAGAGCTGGCAGTCTTTGGAAGGGGTTTTGTGAATAGAACTGAGGTCGTAAGAAACAGTCGATAGTCTGTCACTTATCCCTTAGATACAGCAGCTTAGTCTCTCTTAGGGATTATTAAATATATAAGAAAAATAATGTTGCAAGGCGCCTGCTATGTCCCTATTAGATGTTGTCAGGTACCCACAAGCACATCCGAAAAAAAAAACTTGGAAATTAATATATTCACCAAGTAGTAGGGAAAACCTGAAAATGCCATATATGTCCCCTGGGAAATGCCGTATAGGTACATCATGTAGGGCTAGTGATAAATCCCTTCTGAAAAGCAAGCTGGGATACTCCCCCTTTCCCCTACTGCTTGTGTCCTTTGTGTCCCCAGGACCCTCCATGGTATCAGACCAAAATTTCAATATGGCTATTTTGATTACTATGACTGAAAAACTTCTGAACTAATCATGGAGGTTGTATTTAACATAATTGTCGAGAAGATCGACGTGTTGAGGAGTTGCTATAGTACATTTGGCGGGAAAAATGGTGGTCATTCTTTGAGTAGGAATTTTATAGTGACATTGTTAGAGGTGATAGTGGAATTCATGAACCTGAAGATGGGAGGGATGGGCGATGAGACTGATATAGCTGAAGGATTTGGCCGCAATAAAGTTGACAATATATTTGCTGATAGTGTTTCCACTACCACCATTAATATTGCCAATGTTAATACTTAGTAAAACGATGTCATTTGACAAACGAACAAACACTAAATGAATAAAAATCGATTTATTTTTAAAATTTCAACGACTGGAAATTAGCTCATGCAAGAACATAAACTTCAGACGACTGTGATTGAAAAAAAAAATCAAACTAAACATAATTACCAATTGCAATGAATAATCAATTCAATGTTAACTGAACATAAATCACGGCTAATAGGAAACTAAAAGTAAAAAGAAAATATGAACTACCTAACTTAAAGTTTAGACTGTCGTGCCCCTAACCCCTCCCTTAAGTTAGAATATATGTGACACTTAACAGAAAAGTGTATAGATTACTTGAAATATGCATATTCAGTGTTTCTATAATTTTTATTGAGCAATAGATTGTCTGTTCATTTCAATGGAATGGTTTTAAGTGGAAGGAAAACTGGGGAAAATGCCGAATTTTTTTTAATTAGGGAAATTAGATTGATTGTTGTAGATGCACTTAAATTGAGTAATTTTTATTGAAGATTTTGCCTTTTTGAGGCACTAGTCATCTCCCTCCCTTTAGACTTGTGTATTACCTGAATTTTCTTTGAAAGATTTGAAAAAAAAACCTTTTCAGGACATATTTCCTTTTCAGTGAAGTGAAAATGACACTCAAGGTTTTAGGGGGCTTAGGTACTATATTTTTTCAAAACTATTATCTCACACAGTCTTAAATAGACAAATTTGTATTTTAGAGTAAAAAAAAGAGAAAGTAAAAAACAGGCAATAAATTAAGAAGAAGGAAAAACAATTTGACATAAAAAACGTAACAGGGTTTTTAAAAATCCATATAAAATTGGCTGAAGAGTATATTTAAGCATAACAACAAAGAAAAACAACTATCGGTAAAAATGCCTTTTGATAAGATTTTTCAAGAAAAAAAAATTAACACACAAGTTATAACACACACAAAAAAAACTAAAACTAAATCAAGGACTCTTGTTTGGATGTATTCAAACTTGATCCTTACCAAGAACGTAAAGGTACCAAACTGGACGGGCATAATCCAGTAGAGGACGAACAAAGGGGATATAAATCGTTAAAGAGTGATTAGGGGAACCAAAATTCTTTTAAGGAGCTTAAGGGAAGACATAGAGGGAATTTTTTGCGGATTTTGTTTATAACAGGGATATCTCACTTTGGAATAGAAGAAATTGCGATGCCAAGTAACAGGGACACTCATTTGTGGTGTTTTCCAATCGGCTTAAGATTGACTTCTTCTGTAAGTTGTTTCCTGTTCTTTTAAATAATGCTGTTTACTATTCGTTCAAGATTTCTTTTTCTGAATATCACTGAAAAACTCCGGTCAATTAACAACTGAATATTATATTTAGGGCTATATTTTGTCTCTCATGTTGGTCGCGATCTTTTATTTTCTCCATTGTTTTTCTTGTTTTCGCTCGATAATGAAAACATAGCATTACTAGGAAAATTATTTCAAATTAATTCTTAGCTCGTAATGCTTTACCTGTCTTTGCCAAATAATTTTCAAGGCTGTAATTAAATATGAATTCGCGTGCCGAGATTAAGTATCTAAAAAAATATTGTCGTCAAGTTTGTTTTTCAACTATGTTCCTCGTTTTCAATATTAGTGATTAATTGCAAATAAAATTGGACTATATAATTATACCGTTCAGAGATAACACTACTATGATCGACTGCCGTAATTTGGAAAGGAGTTACTTGAAATTTTCAATTAAGGAACACATGCTAGGTTCATTTAAGTGCAATATTTAATGGTCGTACAGGTTTATATATTCCCCAGAAATCTTCTTTTCTCATTATCTGATTCCCACGTAACATCAGAACTTCATATGCTAGATGAGGCAGAAAACACCTGTCCTGCTGGAAGTTCATGTTAAGTTTTCTTATTAACAGACGTGGTTGCGATATTGAAGAAATAGCCTTCAACACTCGCTTCTCTTGGCACCTAATAAACAACATCCTTCCAAAAAAAATTATCCCTAATTCCTTCCTTCCTTCCAAAGGTTCCTTCCATAATTTCAGGAGAACTCGCTTAAACACATTTTTCAGTTTATCGCTTTTATGTTACTTTACTTTATGTAGCATTACGTCAATTGTATTACTCCAGCTAAGCTTAAACTATACATAGCAGGATTCTATCTTGTATCAAAAGTAACTTTCTAACGTGGTTGTTGAATTTAGTCTATTATTTCCATGCTATTCTTTTTGTAGGTATATCGTTCGGGGACAGAAAAGCCGTACGGTTCATAAATTCGTAAGTTGAGCGACAAAAGAGGGATCTTTTGGTATAGGAATTGAGTAGGCTTTCATCAGTATTGATCCTCATATAGACATAGTGCAGGTGACTTGCTTTCCCTTCCCATGAATAATAGGGATGACATCCTTATTTGTTACATACTTGCGTCTGTCTTGCCTTTCCAGCTTATGGCTTAAATTTTTGTTGTACGAACTTGGTAGATTACGGAGGAATTTTACCCAACATCATCTATGGACGTTTCCATCAGAGAAGTTGTCAAATTTTTTTGGACTTGAATTTGGTTTAGTTTGGTTCTCTGGATTTTTTGAAATATGGAAATAAAAATTTTTTTGAAAGCTATCCGTTTCTAATGAAATACCAGGGAAGGCAAGTGGTTGAAACCTCTTGTTTTAGCGTTTTGTTGTTCATTATTGGATTATATCTTTTATAATCTCATGTTGGGTTAGGTTTAACTAGCTAGCTAGCTTTGAAACTAACAACGTAAGTTTCAAAGTTGAAACTTTGAAAGCAAAGTTTCAACTTTGCTCTTTACATTCATAGGAAAGCTTTCCTTTTTGTTGTTAATTGGGTAAATCACCTATGATTTACCCAATCTTAAATACCCTGCATCTAACCAATTTGATTAGTGGCACTTCCACTCTTCAAATCTGAAACAATTGCGCCAAAATATCTACAAAAAGAATGATGCAGTATCAGTTAACCAAAAGTGTTCCCAACCGGGAAATTTTGGCGTTTCGCAGACCTAAAATTTTCCACAGGCTTTGTAGCAGGCAATCACTTCTGTTTTGCAGATGAGTCCCAAGAAATGTACTTCTATCAAAAAAACTGTAGCTATGGTAAATGAAATAATATATGATGAGACAGACATCTATGTGGTCATTATCTATTTATCCCCCGCAATTTCGGGGTACTAATAAACAAAATATGGGGCAATTTCGGGGAAGTCAATGATGAAAGGGAGGGAGACAAGGGCAATAAAAAAATTCAATAGTCTTCCAAGTTGTCTTGCAGGGACGATAGAGCTTGGGATACTTAATATTTGTGAATCAGCCAGCCTACGTCGACCTTATCAATCTGATTAGTTTCCAACTTCAAAATTATGTTTGGATAACATAGACGACATTCTACTACCACTTTGTCCTAGGAAGATAGTATTCTACCCTGCATCTTTTACAGTCAGGCAGCTCAATAAGATAGGGCATGTGAATTAGCTCTCCCAAATCCCACCCGGCAAACTCAAATGTCAAAAAAAAATTCCCAAAAATCACCTTTATAATATGTCTCTCCTCCCGTGACCCATCCTTATCATACCCTTATCAATGACTCCCAGAAACCGAACCCTAAATCGATGGGCTCTTAAAAAAAGAATAAAAAAATCTGCCAAAAAAAAAGAAAAAAAGAAAACAATCTGAAGATGAAGATAAAGCAAGCAAGTTTAATTACATGATTAATTTTTCCTGAAAACGAGGTTTATCTTGTAATTTCATGAAGAAATGATTCATAAACTGATCATACGAGCATTTTCATGTCTGAATCTCTAGCAAATCACGAGCAAAATCTTGGGTAAGAGGGCTACTGGACCAATGGCGCCAATTTGACTCGAGGTGGGCACCGAATTAAAAAGTTTATTTTAAAAAAGATTAAAAAGAAAAAAGAACAGAATAAGGGCTCCAGAAATATCTTGGGGGAAGGGTCACCCCCCTGACCCTATGGATTAGTTCCTGGCCTAAATTCCTTTTAACTCTTTCATTCATCTAATTTCAACAAAGTTAGCTATATAGTTAAAATAAATAGATAGACAGATTTATTACACAAAAGCACTATCGGACCATTTGCTATTTAACTAGTCACAAAACTAAAATTAAGAATTTTTGAGTGGGGAGTGGACAGGGGCAGTTCAAAAAATTACTCCTTCGCATAAATTAATGTTGTAAGTTGCCTTGTCATATCGCCATCATTGAAGCCCAGACATCATACCCTAAATCGACAGGCTCACAAGAAAGAGAATAAAACGAACCTGCCAAAAAAAAGAAATAAAAAGAAAACACATTCTGAAGATGAAGAAAACACATCTAATTTCAACCAAATTATATATAGTTAAAATAAATAGATAGATAGATTTATTCACACGAAAGCCCTATTGGGCTATTTGCTATTTAATTAGTCACAAAACTAAAATTAAGGAATTTTTGAGGGTGGAGGGGGGTTTATTATTAGTCAAACCTTACCTTTCGATTTCCGGGTATTTTCGGATATTTTACCGAAATATCCGGAAATATTCTTCGATCCCCATGCAAATTCAGCCAACAGTCTTCGTTTCTTATCCATTCTATGCTCGTGTCCAGATTTTTTATTTTTATCCATTTTTAACTTTTAACTGCAAGGCTACTTTTCAATATGTCATTGTGAATAGACAAATAGCTATAACTGTGTTACCACGCTTATGAAACGTGTTGAAGATACTCCTTTTATCTTCAACAGGTGTTTCCGTTTTCGTGAAAGAGGGGAAAGTTCCATGTTCGTAGACAAATCTTTGCAGCAATCAAAGATTTTTGTGCCAATTTTGCATATATATACTGAACCGGGTAAAGATGAATAATTTTTGTTCATTTTAAGTTTCAACTTTGCTCTTTATATTCATAGGAAAGCTTTCCTTTTTGTTGTTAATTGGGTAAATCACCTACGATTTACCCAATATGAGGGCACCAGAAAAATCTTGGGGGGCCTAAGCATATCATGGATCTCATTTGATCTTAAATTGGAAGTTATGAGTCAATGTTCTTTTTATGGCACTTCGTATCTACCAAGTGACATATAACGATCGCAAATTCTGTCGTTCGGTCGGTCTGTCTGTCTGTTGGTCTGTCTTTCTGTCCCAGTTTTGCTACTTTAGGCACTTCCAGATAAGCTAGGAGGATGAAATTTGGCAGGCTTATCAGGGACCAGACCAGATTAAATTAGAAATTGTCGTGTCCCCGATTTGACCATCTGGGGGGGGGGACGGTTAAATCGAAAAAAATAGAAAAAGTGAGGTATTTTTAACTTACGAACGCGTGATCGGATCTTAATGAAATTTGATTTTTGGAAGGATATCGTGACCGGATACGGTGTCATTTGGCGGAGTTGAGGGGGGGAGGGACCTAAAATCTTGGAACACGCTCAGAGTGGAGGGATCGGGATGAAACTTGGTGGGAAAAAGAAGAACAAGTCCTAGATACGTGATTGACATAACCGAAACATAACCGAAACATATCCGCTCTCTTTTGGGGAGTTGGAGGGGAGAGGGTTAATTCTGAAAATTAGAAAAAATCAGGTATTTTTACTTACGAAGGAGTGATCGGATCTTAATGAAATTTGATATTTAGAAGGATCTTGTGCTTTAGAACTCTCATTTTAAATCCCCGACCGGTATTAAGCATCTGATTTTCCTTTTAAAGCAATCTATTGATTCTTAGAATTTTGCTAGAGCTCATACCATATGGGCTCTTGGGTCTTCCGACCTGGTCACAAGTGCCATATGAGCTCATAGCTCTTGTTAAGAGTCAAAGCGATTTGACAGAAACCCACCCCCATCCGTCCCACCGCGCTCATTATTTCCCATAACAAACATCGAAACAAAGTTTTAAGACATCTCTTTTTTCAGCGTTTTTGAGGAGCGATCCGCCTCAATAGTAAACGAAACTTTAATTTTTTTTTTAAATATATCATTTAAAATATATCAGTTTCATCAAATTTAGTCTTGCTTATCAAAAGTTACGAGCCTGAGAAAATTTGCCTCATTTTGGAAAATAGGGGGAAACACCCCCTAAAACTTAACAAAAAATCACACCATCGCATTCAGCGTATCAGAGAACCCGACTGTAGAATTTTCAAGCTCCTATCTACAAAAATGTGAAATTTCGTATTTTTTGCCAGAAGACCGATAACGGGTGCGTGTTTATTTGTTTTTTTGTTGTTTGTATTTTTTTTTCGAGGATGATCGTATCGACCCAGTGGTCCTAGAATGTTGTGAAAGGGCTCATTCTAACGGAAATCAAAAGTTTTTTTTTTAAATTAGCTAACAAAAGGAATCTTGGTTAAATATTCGACGGTTTCATGGCACTTGGTATTTACCAAGTGACTTATAGCGATCGCAATTTTTGTCCGTCGGTCTGTCGGTCGGTCCCCGTTTTGCTAGTTCGGGCACTTCCAGATAAGCTAGGACGATGAAAATTGGCAGGCTTATCAGGGACCAGACCAGATTAAATTAGAAATAGTCTCTTCCCCGATTCGACCGTTCGGGGGGCGGGTGCAAGAACGTTTAATTCGGGAACATTAGAAAAACGAGGGATTTTTAGCTTACGAACGGGTTATCGGACCTTAATGAAATTTGATATTTAGAAGGACATCATGTCTCAGTGCTCTTATTTTAAATTCCGACAGGATCCGGTGAGATTGGGGGGAGTTGGAGGGGGAAACCGGAAATCTTGGAAAACGCTTAGAGTGGACAGATCGGGATGAAACTTCTTGGGAAGAATAAGCACAAGTCCTAGATACGTGATTGACATAATCGGACTGGATCCAATCTCTTTGGGGGTGTTGGGGGTATTTCCAGTGCTTTAGCGAGTTCGGTGCTTCTGGGCGTGCTAGGACGATGAAAATTGGTTGGCATATCAGGGACCTGCAGAAATTGACTTGATAACAGTCGTTTCCCCGATTTGACCATCTTGTGGGGGGCAGGAGGGATAACACTAGTACCGAGTCTAATTTTAGGTTCCGAGCTCGTCACAAGTGCCATATGAGCTCTTGGCTCTTCCGACCTCGTCACATGTGTCATATGTGCCACCATATCACAGTGCGCCAAGCTTGAAAGCTTACTGTATTCGATATTAATAAATATGAGCTATTGACTCAAATTAATCATTGGTCGAAATTAAGATTTCGACCCTGAAAGCTTCTTCTTGATACCCTTAGGCGTTCTTTAGATATTCCAGAAACGCTCTTTTGACAACCCAGATGTTCGTAGTGTCTTTTTGTTTAGTTAAAAATACTCTGGAGTTTTCGATTTAATGTGCTTAGCTGTTTTGAGATATTGTTGATATTTCCTTTTGACAACCTATATTCACAGGGAGTCTTTTTATTTAGTTTTACACCTCAACATGCCCTGAAGCTTTCAAGTTAATACCCTTGTCTGTTTCTGCGATATCATAGATAAGATCTTTTGGCAAGCTTGATGTTGAACTTGCACTTTTTTTTTTTTTTTTTTTTTTTTTTTTTTTTTTTTTTTTTTTTTTTTTTTTTTTTTTTTTTTTTTTTTTTTATAGCTCCCTTAACCATACCCTGGCAGTTTCGACATAATACCCTTCGGCGTTTCTGAGACTTTATAGATATGTACTTTTGACTACATGAATGCACAAAGTGTTGATGTCCTTTGACCTAGTTCAATGTCCCCCTCAATACTCCCTGAACAAATTTAATTTAATATCCTTAGCCGTTCCCTAGATATTGCAGATGCGCCCTTGTGACAACCTGAATGCACAGTGTGTATTTTGATTATTTCAACATCTCACCTCAATAAACCCTGAAATTTTCAACTTAGTAACCTTAGCTGTTCCTACGATATTGCAGATATTTCCATTTGACCACGTTGACGAAGATAGTGTCTCTTGATTCAGTTCAATATCCCCCTCGACATTCTCCTAACAAAATAAACTTAATACCCTTACAAAAGAAACTTTAAAAAAACACATCAAAAATGTAGTTTTTTTCCATTTTATTGAGTTTTTACCAGTTGGACAGACGTTTCGGGGGAAGAGGGTTCAAATCCCCTAATCCCTCCCCAGAATACGGACTTGATTGAAGGGTATATCTTTTTTGTTTCTTTCGGGGTCAAGCATTTACTATGTATTAAACCCTGTTTCGCATCTCAAAAAACGTGATATCTTCCATCAGGTTTGAAGCAATATAATACACCGGTTCACTTATTGCTGACTTTTCCTTTTCCATTATCTCAAAAAAATGTTATTCAATATTCTAATGGTGACGGTAATAATCTCTAGACCACTTCCTTATAAATTTCGCTGATTCTTCCGTTTTAATATTTTCTGAATGTACTTCGCGTTGCACAAGCCTTAGTTTGTGTTTAGTGACGTGCCAAAAGACTTGAGAGAAAGACAAAAAATTGTGAGATTTGCTCGCTCAGACTTTGCTTTTGGATGATATTCAGGAAAACTTAAGTTTTTAGAGCATAATTTTTTAGTAATTACTTTGGTAATATTCGGATTTATATTACCCTTATAGATTTAAAGTCAAAGCGAAAAGTCTTTTTAATTGAAGGAATAGTTTGAAAACATTAGTTCACGTTGAACTGGTTCCTCAAAATACCAAGGATATCAAAATAAAATATCTTTGCCCCCCCTCGCCCCATCTTGGTCTATGTTTACCTGACAACTACAATTTTCTTAGATTTTTCTGTCGTTGGTTCAAACACTAAAGGTTTTTAGGTCAGTATCATATTTTAATCAGTTTTATCACGTTTAACCGTGAAAATAGATAAGCCAAAGTTATTAGTTAAATTTACCAAAGGTTTTGGTCAGTAAAATCAAAGATTAATAACTTGTTGATTCGAAAAGACCGTCACATTTTCAAAGAATAGCTACATAGCTAAGTTGTTTCGTGCCATCTGTTTCTAACTTAATTTTTGCACATAATTTACGTTTTTTTTTCTCTCTCTTTTGTTAAGTTTGGCACCCGCTACTACTAGAAAATTCTTACGAAGTTTTTTTTTTCCATTGAAAATTTAATTTACATTTTTTTTCAAATTTTTAAAGATATGTATGACTGTATGAGTTTCCTCCTGGCCAATTCAAACAATCGAATTTTATTTTCACTTTCATTGGTACTAGATGGGTAAATAGGCTGTTATCACACCAGTTTAGGCTATATATATTTTTGGGAAGCTACTCTCTGTCTTACTCTAATTTTATTTAAATTCATATTATAAATTCCGGGCGATATCAGAAATGCAGCAAAAAAATTCCACAATTAATCATGTTCCATAGTTTTTTATGGCACTTGGTATTAACCAAGTGACATATAGCAATCGCAAATTCTGTCGGTCTGTCGGTCCCGGTTTTGCTACTTTAGGCACTTCCAGGTAAGCTAGGAAGATGAAATTTGGCAGGCGTATCACGGACCGCACCGGGTTAAATTAGAAATAGTCGTTTTCCTGATTTGACCATCTGGGGGGGGGGGGTGAGGGGGGCCCGTTGATTCGGAAAAAATAGAAAAATTGAAGAATTTTTAACTTACGAACGGTTGATCAGATATTAATGAAATTTGATTTTGGGAAGGATATCGTGTCTCAGAGCTGTTATTTTAAATCCCGACCGGATCTGCTGATCTTGGGGGGAGTTGGGAGGGGGAACCTAAAATCTTAGAAAACACTTAGAGTGGAGGGATTGGGATGAAACTTGGTGGGAAAAATAGGCACAAGTCCTAGATACATGATTAACATAACCGGAACGGATCCGCTTTCTTTGGGGTAGTTTGGGAGGGGGGTAATTTGAAAAATTAAAAAAATGAGGTATTTTTAACTTACGAACGGGTGATCGGATCTGAATGAAATTTGATATTTAGAAGGATATCGTGTCTCAGAGCTCTTATTTTATATCCCGACCGGATCTGGTGACATTTGGGGGAGTTGGGAGGGGGAAACCTAAAACTTGGAAAACACTTAGAGTGGAGGGATTGGGATGAAACTTGGTGGGAAAAATAAGCACAAGTCCTAGATACATGATTGACATAAACGGAACGGATCCGCTCTCTTTCGGGTAGTTGGGGGTGGGGTTAATTCTGAAAAATCAGAAAAAATGAGGTATTTTTAACTTACGAACGGGTGATCGGATCTCAATGAAATTTGATATATAGAAGGATATCGTGTCTCATAGCTCTTATTTTATATCCCGACCGGATCTGGTGACATTGGGGGGAGTTGGGAGGGGGAAACCTAAAACTTGGAAAACACTTAGAGTGGAGGGATTGGGATGAAACTTGGTGGGAAAAATAAGCACAAGTCCTAGATACATGATTGACATAAACGGAACGGATCCGCTCTCTTTGGGGTAGTTGGGGGGGGGGGGGTAATTCTGAAAATTAGAAAAAAAGAGGTATTTTTAACTTACGAACGGGTGATCGGATCTAATTGAAATTTGATATTTAGAAGGATATCGTGTCTCAAAGGTCTTATTTTAAGTCCCGACCAGATCTAGTGACATTGGGGGAAGTTTGGGGTGGGGGAACCTAAAATGATGGAAAACACTTAGATTGGAGGAATCGGGATGAAACTTGGTGGGAAAAATAAGCACAAGTCTTAGATACGTGATTTACATAATTGGAACGGATCCGCTCTATTGGGGGGGGGGGGGGGTATTCTGAAAAATTAGAAAAAATTATGTATTTTCAACTTACCAAGGAATGATCGGATCTTAATGAAATTTCATATTTAGAAGGAACTCGTAACTCAGATCTCTTATTTTAAATCTCAACCGGATCCAGCGTAATTGGGGGGGGGGCAGTTGGGGGTACCGGAAATCTTTGAAAATGCTTAAAGCGGTGAGATCAGGATGAAACTGGATGGGAAGAATAAAAACCTGTCTAAGATACGTGAATGATATAACCGGACCGGATCTGCTCTCTTTGGTGAAGTTGGGGGGGGGGGGAATTTGGAAAATTGAGGTATTTGTAACTTACGAAAGGGTGACCAGATCTTAATTAAATTTAATATTTAGAAGGATCTTGTGCTTTAAAGCTTCAATTTTAAATTCCGACCAGATCCTGTGACATTGGGGGGATTGGAGGAGGAAACCGGAATTCTTTGAAAACGTGAAACTTGGGGTATTTTTATCTTACGAATACATGATCGGATCTTAATGAAATTTGATATTTAGAAGGAATTCATGTCTCAAAGCTCTTATTTCAAATCCCGACCAGATCTTTTGACATTGGGGGGAGTTGGAGGGGAAAATCTTGGAAAACAGTTTGAGTCGAGGAATCGGGATGAAGCTTGGTGGATAGAATAAGAATTGTCCTTGATACGTGATTGCCAGAACCGTACTGGATTCGCTCTCTTTGGGGGAGCTGGGGGGAGGGGTTCAGTGATTTGGTGCTTCTGGACGTGCTAGGACGATGAAAATTGGTAGGCATGTCAGGGAGCTGCACAAATTGACTTGATAAAGTCGTTTTCCCAGATTTGACCATCTGGGGGCTAAGGGAGAGGAAAAATTGGAAAAATTAGGTATTTATAACATACGAGTGGGTGATCGGATCTTAATGAATTTTGATATTTAGAAGGACATCGTGACTCAGAGCTCTTATTTTAAATCCTGACCGGCATTAAGCCTCTTATTTTCCTTTTAAATCAATCTATTGATTCATAGAATTTTGTAAGAGCTCATACCATATGATCTCTTGGCTCTTAGCTCTTCATGCCTCGTCACAAGTGCCATATGAGCTCTTAGCTCTTGTTTAAGATCCAAAATGTTTTAAATTTTAGTTTGACAAACCGGTGGCAAAAATTATGACTTTATCACTTCTAATGTTGTACTATTCCAACTTTCCATGTGCTAGATAATTATCTAGCAACTATTCCCTGTTCAGTGTTTTGGAGAGTTCTCATCCCCAAAATCTTACAAATTTACCTAGTTTTCCATAATTCCCTTTTTTATGTAATTAAATAAAAAAAAGTTTTTTTTTTTAACTGAAAGTAAGGAGCGACATTAAAACTTAAAACGAACAGAAATTACTCTGTATATGAAAGGGCTTTTCCTCCTCAACGCCCCGCTCTTTACGCTAAAGTTTGACTCTATCTCCTAACTCTGCTTTCTAAAACAGTAAAACCTTTAGCGTAAAGAGCGGGGTGTTGAGGAGGAATAGCCCCTTTCATATACAGAGTAATTTCTGTTGGTTTTAAGTTTTAATGTCGCTTCTTACTTTCAGTAAAAAAAAACTTTTTTTTTATTTAATTTCTGAACGTTTTAGAATTTTTAATCAGACGATTTTGAGAAAAAATAAGTGGGGGAGGAGTCCTAGTTGCCCTCCAATCTTTCGGTTACTTAAAAAGACAACTAGAACTTTTATTTTTTACGAATGTTTTCATTAGTAAAAAATACACGTAACTTACGAATTAACTTACATAACGAACTTCTATATTCGTATGTTTTTACTACGCATATGAGGGGGTTCACCCCCTCGTCAATACCTCACTCTTTGAACTAAAGCTTAAATTGTGTCCCAATTCCTTAAGAACGACCCCTGAATCACAAAAGCCGTAGGATAAATAGTTCAAATTACCAAAAATATTTTAGCGTAAAGAGCGAGGTATTACGAGGAGGTGAACCCCTCTTATGCGTAATAATTTCTGTTCGTTTTAAGTTTTAATGCTGCTCCTTACTTCCAGTTGAAAAAACTTTTCATATTGATTTTTTCGTTGTTTTTTTAAATAATGCTAGAAATTGCTGCGCCCCCTTCATTGAAATTCTCTTCCCCCATGACAAATTTATCCATGGAAAGATCCCCCTCCTTAACTACTCCCTCCCCCCAAACCAAAAAAAAATCTCCTGAAAATATCTGTACACTTCCCAATAACCATTACTATATTTAAACACTGGTCAAAGTTTGTAAATTGCAGCCCCTCCCACGAAGACTGCGGGGGAGTAAGTCGTCCCCAAAGACATAGTTATTAGGTTTTTCGACTATGGTGAATAAAATGGCTAGCTCAGAATTTTGATCCAGTGTTTTTGAGGAAAAAGTGAGCGTGGAAGGGGGCCTAGGTACCCTCCAATTTTTTCGTCGCTTAAAAAGGGCACTAGAACTTTTAATTCCGTTAGAATGAGCCATCTTGCGACATTCTAGGACCACTGAGTCGATACGATCACCCCTGGGAAAAAAAAAACAACAAAAACAATTAAACACGCATCCGTGATCTGTCTTCTGGCAAAAAATGTGAAAGTCCACATTTTTGTAGCTAGGAGCTTGAAAGTTCTAAATTATGATTCTCTGATACGCTGAATCTGATGGTGGGATTTTCGTCAAGATTGTATGATTTTAGGGGGTGATTCTCTCTATTTTCTAAAATACGTTAAATTTTCTCAGGCTCTTAACTTTTGATGGGTAAGGCTAAACTTGATGAAACATATATATTTAAAATCAGCATTAACATGCGATTCTTTTGATGTAGCTATTGGTATCAAAAATGTTTCGAGTTTTGGTTACCATCAAGCCGGGTCGCTGCTTACTACAGTCCGTTACCACGAACTGTTTGACTTGCGTGGTCCTTAATAAATTCCCCTTCACCCTCAAAATTTTAACAGGTGCGTATGTGCCTGCCATAGTTACTATAAATTGGTCCATCACAGATAACTGATCCACAGAAAAAATGTAGTGTTTCCGCATTTTATAATAAAGAATAATAGTAATTATCCATTTTCAAGAATTATAATTTGAAATAGACTTTTGATTTGCATGTGCCCCAGAAACTGACACGATTTGTCAATCATGCTAAAGAAAAAAATTAGGTTGAAATATAAGAAAGAAAGGATAATTATAAAATTAATATTCATGAGGAGTAGTTATGACTGCCACATTTAATTTAAAGTATACTTAATTAATGAAGAATCAACAAGTTGTAAACTTAATTAAATGCAAGTAGTCATTCGAATGGCCAGTCAATCTTCAGTGCATCGAGTGAATTAAAAGAATACCAATCAAAAGCAAAGTTTATTGTTAATGTGATAATAAAGGTAGTTACAATATGCCTATGCCATGGAGGCATATATGCTTTTGGATACTCATTGTTTACTCACTATTTTATCCAGTGGTGTTCTTTCCATTTCTATGGTACATCATTTTCCCTATGTTTATTGAAGGAGACAGTATTGACCCTCAAGTGTTTTATAGCATTGCCTGGAAAGTGTACCTAGGCTGTTCTTGTGGACTTGTCTTGCTTTCTTTTTTAACGGGATTTCTGCGTGGCTTTCCTTTCCGAATATCGAGCGAAAGCGAGGAATTGAAGAGTGATCCTAAGTTCAATATTTTGGATTTTTACCATCAGTCGCATAATGAAATATTATTGGATGGGAGTGATACCATTTGGGCTATACCATTGAGAGAAGAGTTGCCGTCTGTTATTTATGAAAGAGTAGACATTCAACCAGACCTAGACCTTTTAAGGAAGACGTTTAATCAGACGCTAGTGAACGATAGCCTTGACAGCAGCTCCACTGTCCCGTTGTATCAGCAACGAGATTCAATTTTACTGAACCCAATGCCGGATCGTTATAAAGCTTCTCGGAGGTCATCCTTCGATAATCATTACACGAAGCCGCATGTGAAAGTATCCCAGTCAAAATCATGCAGCCATAATAACGAAACTCCAAGGTATGCCACAATTAAAAGACTTTCAGTATCATCATTTGCTAGTCCCGTGTTTCGTAATGCTCTTAATGATTTTGAAAAGACGAACAGTTCTGAAACTAGGATTATCCGTGAAGCTCCACCCCTTCCAATGCAAAGAGTAAGTCCTGTTGAGGATGCAAGCATTCCTATGAAAGCTGAAGAAAATGAAGAACCGTCACCACTGTTGAGAACTAAAAAAGCATCCCCTTATGCTTCTTTTAGGATATCATCGCTAGCAAACACTGTGCAAAATACCTTCCGCAGATCAATTAAAAATGATAATCAAGGCGCAACCCTTCTTGCTCCGGAATTTGTATATCGATCATTATCGGAAACCACTTCAAATACCGTTCTTGGTTATGACAATCCGAACATTAGAAATTGTTATTCCGACCATAATTTGTCATGTGATTTTTCAATACTTGAACAAGATTCAAGTATGCAAAGTGAAAAATTGTCCTCAACAAAGCTATAAAGTTTAGATTCCTAGTGAACGTGCCTTTTTCGTATTTGCTAACTATTGTCTTTGTGTGTGTATTAGACTTCCAAGAAATTTTTGTGTGGACCTTAATGAAAAACATAAAATTATGACTAATTCAGATTGCATATAGACCATCTTGCAGTATTTACCAGGGGACATTTTTGGAGGAAAAATATTTGACAGGAATCACTGCTATTATAATTGAAGAGGTGTCACGGATCCTGAAAGTGAGTATTGATGTTTTTCTCGTGGACCACAATAATCTATCCTTATATATCAGACCAAATATTGAAATGTAGTGTATACTCAAACTGAAAGATATTAATTCCAAAATTTTTGATTCCGTTCAAAGTTTCTGTTGAATTCTGCAAGAAAGTTACATGACTAGCAGCAGAGCCTAGTTAAAAATATGACAACCTTATAAATGAATAATAAAAAGTTCCGCTAATAACTTTTAAATTACGAATTTGGTGTGTGTTGTATTCTACTGGTTTTTCATTGAAACTCAAGTAGTAATTTAGCAATGAACCTAGGGTGGTTGAGAGGCGAAAGCCATATCCCTCTAAGGTGACTTGCAGTTTAACATAAAATGTTCCTTTTTTTTACTGCAAAACACGGAATATATAATATTAAAGAAAAATGTTTTATATCGAAATTCTTGCAAGGGCAGGCTTTTAAGGCTGTATCCCCTTATGAATTCTCTGCATTTTTTTCATCCTATCTTCTGTGATTTCCTTAATTATCGTAGAAATTATATTTATTCTCATTAAATGCTTCCTTCCGGAATGGCCCCCCTTGTGATTAAGTGCTCTTGCACGTGTAGGCTATATCGGACATATTTCATAGTTAAACAAGCTACCAAAACTAGGATGAATTTCATGTTTCTCATTGTCATGGTACTCACTGAATGAAACTACTTTACAAATTTTGTTTGATAATATGGGAGGGGTAAAGATCTCTAAGATACTAGTTTTCTTACCCTGTCCTATGAAATTTAAGTCTTCGAAAAGTAGATTTCGGCAAATCCCTCCCCCGTGGAAATGTAAATGGAGTAGTCAAAGGGAAATTAAGACAAATAAAAAACGAATAAAATTGTGTGTTTGTACATCAGCTATTGTATAGGAGGGCCGATGGGTCATTTTGTAGGTGGGACAGATGCATAAGACAGCGTCTTTTTGTAGTCAAATCTTATGGGGGGGAGTAGGAATTAATCTCAAGTCTCCCTTTAGACTAAGCTTGAATAAGGGTGCTGCGTTTGGGTGCTGAATAAGATATATACGTTCTTACTGTAGAAAAATATTTCTGACATTTATTATAAAGCTTCATCCAACTAAACTAATTTTATTCATATTTTATTTGCAAGTGTGTATCAGTTATTATGAAGGGGAGGTGGTGGACCCTTTGGGGGGGAAGGGGATGACAGATGTCTTAAAGAGTGCCTTTTAATACCAAATTATCCTGAATCTCGTTGACCCTTCAAATACGTATAAGTTTGTTCTAGGGTAGAGGTGGGAAGGTGGAAGTTGATATCTAACCACCCTTCTTTTATGGGATATGAAATAAAGAAGAGAAAGTATAATAAATGAAAAAAAAATCAAAAAGTAGAGAAAAAGAGGGTAGTTTTAGCCAGTGAAACAATATTAAGAGTGAATTTGTAAAAACCTAGTAAATATAAACAATAGCGTTTAATTGAGCCATTAAACATCTATCTACATCCTGCTAATGTTTGAGTTGCTTACTGATGAGCAGGCGATTTATGAAACTTACTTAGGGGGCTAGGAGGGGTTGTGTTCCGGAGGGGTTCTTGTAAACCCCTAGTTAAGGGTTGTAAACTCCCAGTTAATTATTACAATAGTACCTGTTTTGTACTTCAGAGCTTTTCCAGTTAAGATGTGGCACCAAAAGTGCTGTTTTCAGTGTTATATTGCACTTACGAATGGTAGAATTGAAAAAAGCACGTAGATATGAGCAATAGCTTTCAATGAGCCATTAAACATAACTTATAAGTTCTGGATGCCCACTAGCCCCAGCTTTTCCACTTCCAACATGGCACCAAAAGTGCCATTTTATTGCCATTTGGAACTTGCAGAAATTGGAATTTATATATAGAATGTAGATACGAGCAATATTTCTTATATGAGCTATAAATAATATGTCCACGATGTTCTGGTAGCCTACTAGTGCCACCCCTTGAGAAATGGCACAAAAATGTCATTTTAGTGTCATATGGCTCTTGAAGATGGCAGCACTTATAAAAAGCACGTAGATATGAGAAATAGCTTTTGAATGAGCTATTAAACATCTCACTATGATCTTTTGGCAACCCGCTAGGCGTGGAAAGAAAATGGGAGACAGATCACTGCTACTGATGCAAAAAACGATTTTTCTTGTTGTTCAATGGTACACTTTTCATTTTGATCTGACGCCATTTTCGAGGGGGTTCAGGTTTTTTCGAAATAACCATAAATTTCTTTTCGTAATAAACTTTACTTTTAAGACAAACCGAAATAATAATTACCATTTCTGATTCAGTGTCGGATGGCAATTTTTTTTCACTCAGCAATTTTTTTTTTGCAAAATATGTTTTTAGCTTTTGTCTACTATTGGCTGTTGTTCGCTCTTTACTGGATTCCAGCTACCGCTGCAACCATGACCCTTAGGATATCTGCTCAACATTTCGAGGCGCCCATTTTAATAATTAAGTTACCCTTCCCTCCAATGACATCTCCCAAAGTCATATTTCAGGAATGTAAAGTTTGGCTTTATGATCTCATCAGCTGGGTCAAAGATGCCTTTCGATTTAAGTAATAAAAATATTCATAGCTGCAAGCTATGTAGCTTGTTTTGCTTTAGGTTATGTAAGCTGTGATACCCCAGATAACCTTTACGTCAGCTTTATTCTTTTGTGTCGTTTGAATTTTTGAGAGCAATCAGTTTCTCAGATTATGAAACTTTCTAGTAGCTTCTAGGAATCGGATATCTAGAAAAACGAAGATTGGCCTTCTCATGTTATTATGGCTACACCCGACCAAAATGTGTAATTTTTTTTTTGTTCTCAGTCCGTAAACAAAAATATCTGACGGAATTGCTTTCAAACCTTATTGCTTCGGGACGCAGAAGAAAATAAGGTAAAATTGTAGTTGATTGACTTCTTGCTATCTCAGAAAGGGGCTAGGTTTTGAAAATAAAGCTTTCAGGGATGGGTCTACAGGCTAAAGTATATCCCGGGAAGGTATTTTGAAGTATCTACGTCCACTCCTTCTCCCTCTAGAGGGCCCTGACCTTTGATAACCTTCAAAAATATGTGTGTTATAAAAGTGAAACCTTGCAAAATAGATCTTCTGCTTGAATGAAGTACAACAAAATTGTTTTCAGCATCACAACTTTGCTCAATCCCAATTTATAAGGTTTTAAAGATATGCAAATGCATTTCCTAAATTTTGAAAAAAAAACAATGCTATGGCTCAGAATTCTACTCAAATAACAGGAATTGCATTTTTAGAACTAAAGGCAGAGAAAAAGCTACTGGTAACTGAAAATTAAGGTAAAATGTAGGCGAATTTCAGGGCTCTCTAGAGGGAGAAGGAGTGGAGGTGGGTACTTTAAAAAACCTTCCCGGGATATATTTTAGCCTTTAGATCCATCCCTGAAAGTTTCATTTTCCTAACCCAACCCCTTTCTGAGATAGCAAGAAGTCACTCAACTAGAATTTTACCGAAAATAAGAATGCTTAAAGCAACTGGGACAAATTTTATCGAGTTTTGTAGTAAAAACAAGTTGAAATGTTAATAAAATAATGGAAGGATAGGATTGTTTGCCCCATGCATTTATGAGAAGCTTCGGGCCCACAATCAATGTAATTACTTTTTTTTTGCAAAGTCTGCTAATTTGTTTAGTTTTTGCTGTTTTGATGACCCTTTCCCCCGGAATCAGTGTCTGCTCGTAAACCTGAGTGACCCTCTTTGTTGCCTTCCTAAAAGAAGCTTGCTACAATTGTCGATTGTGTAGAACACAGTTAGCCATTCCATTGTCATGCACAGGTGATTGCACTCCGTCAGAAAAAAATTCAAAGCTTATCAAACAGTTCGTGGTAACGAACTGTTGTAAGGGGTGACCCGGTTCAATAGTAACCAAAACCCTAAAAAACGGATTTTGATACCAATAAATACATCAAAACAGCCTAATTTTATGCTGAATTTAAATATATAATTTTCATCAAGTTTAGTCTTACCCATTAAAAGTTCATAGCCTGAGAAAATTTGTCATGTTTTCAAAAAAAGGGGGAAACATACCCTAAAGGTAATAGAACCTCACTGAAAATCACACGATCAGATTCAGGATATCAGAGAATTTCAAGCACCTATCTATAAAAATGTATAATTTTGTTTTTTTTTGCCAGAAAATAAAATTTTGGATGCGTTTTTATTCGTATTTTTTCCTGGAGTGATCGTACCGACCCAGTGTTCCTAGAATGTCGCGAGAGGGCTCATTCTAACGTAAATTTAAAAAATCTAGTGCCCTTTTTAAGTGACCAACAAATTGGATGGCCCCCTCTCATGCTCATTTTTCCCAAAGTAACCGGATCAAAATTTTTGGATAGCCATTTTGTTCAGCATAATCGAAAAATCTTATAACTATGTCTTTGAGGACGAATTAATCTCCTACAGTAACCCGGGGGAAGGGCTACAAGTTATGAACATAGCCCATCGTTTTCATATAGCATTGATTATTGGGAAGTATACAGACGTTTTCAGGGGGAATTTTTTCTGGTGGTGGTGGGGGGATCATGGGGAGGAGGTTTTATGGGAGGATCTTTCCATGGAGGGATTTATCATAGGGAAAGAGTATTTCCATGAAGGGGGGCTGGTTTTTCCAGCGTTATTTAAAAAAAAAACAATGAGAAATTAAATATAAAAAAACAAGTTTTTGAACTGAAAGTAAGGAGCAACATTAATACTTAAAATGAACAGAAACTATTACGTATATGAGGGGGTTCATCCCCTCCTCAATACCTCGTTAAGTTTGACTCTTTCTCAGAACTCTACTTTTTTAAACAATAAAAACTTTAGCAGAAAGAGCGGGGCGCTGAGGAGGGGCCAGCCCCTTTCATATACAGAATATTCTCTTTTCGCTTTAAGTTTCAATGTCGCTCCTTACTTTCAGTTAAAAAAAACTGTTTTTTATTTATTTAATATACTAAAAACACGTTATCTCGTAGCTAATGTACTTAACTCATATGTAGGCTACATGTAAATACATAAATACAACTGAGAAAGATTAATAAGTGCGTAAATCTATAACTAAGATATAATTTGACTCTATTGTTGAAACACATAATTAGCAAGTAGTATTTTTTGTTCTAAGGGATTCTTAAGCGACTGACTTTATTTTTGGCCATTTGTTTTTAGAGAAGGCGGGACTTATAACTATAAAAAGATTGAGAAAAAATTTTATTTATTAGTGACTTGTACTTTACTCTTTAGGAAAATGAAGTATGGAAACTGCTGAATCTATACAGGAATGAATCTATCCTGGGAGGGAGAAAAGAGCTTAGAAAGTACCATGTGAAGGTCTTTTGTTGTCATCTACTCTTAGTTTCAAAATTGATGAAATGGACAGATGATTTAAAATAGTTAGACTTTTATACTTCTTATCAATGAATTCGAGTTCAATTTTATCCTGAGAGCTAACCATCAACATCCCCGGAAGTTTTCACCTTAATACCCTTATCTTTAGTAGCGGTCGTAATAGTAGCAGAAGTAGCCATAGTAGTACTAGGCTAGTAGATTTAACATGCACATTTTCTTAGTAGCAGTGAACGTTTGGCCCCTTTCATCTAGAATAAAAGTCTTACTATTCAAAAAGTGAACTCGAATGCATTAATAAGGAGTATAAAAGGCCAACTATTTTATATAATGTGTCCATTGCATCAATTTCCAAGCTCAGAACTGCTCTGACTGTACTGGGTAGTATGCCCAACAGTTAATATTCGCACATATTGTCAAGCTATTTCTTCTTTTTCTGAAAGCTTGAAAAATGTCACTTGACACCCTGAAGCCTACTAATTTATTACTAATAATAATTTATACTAATTTATTACTAATACTAATTTATTTATGCAACAGCTAACAAGGGCTGTCACAAAATGAATAAAAATAAACCAATTAGGAACAGCACTCAATATCAAACACAAATACATAAATAGAATCAACTTTCAGAAAATACCATAATGGTTCAGTCTTAGTCTCAGTAATTTCCCCAAAAGTCTTCCTGACTAATTATTCCTGACTAATTATTCCTGTCTAATTCTTGTTATCATTAAAACTTCCCCCAAAAATTATTTCATCAGTTCTATACATACTCCTAAAAATGCAAAGGCTCTGCAATATCAAAATAGTTTCCTTTTGACACAGAAACTAATATTTATGTATAATATTCTCAATTCACATCCAGATTCTTAATCTTACAAACCCTTTGTTTCTACTTCTTTGCGTTTTTTCTTCTTTTTTTTTATTACGAGAAGCTGTATCTGGACTCCATTTAGTTTTTTATGCTAGTTAATGGATAGTAGTATTTTTTTTCTTGATGGAACTCTTGATAAAAAAAAAGAAGAAATAGAATTTGTTGATGCCGTTGTAAGGAATATTATTGCCTTCAAAGCCGTTGTTAAAATAGGTCAACTTATAGTGAGGGGCCTTGAGAGATGTGTGTTCATTTAAAATCTTTTCTAAGGGAGGGTTAATAAACGTGCTATCTCTTCTAAGTTTGAAAAATGTATTTAAGCTATAGAGTTAATAATTCTATTACGGTAATAACATTTATCTAATATGATTATGATCACTGTATTTAGAAAACCATTTATAATTCATTTTATCTCCTTCCCTGGGGATTTGTAAAATGTCAGTTGACATGCTGAGGCCAAATAGCATTGAAATGTTCAACTATCGACTGAACAAAACAAATATGGTTTGTTTACCCCTAGAAATCTCATTATTTTTATCTCTTCGATTGTTTTAACTGTTAGAAAATATGGTAAAATTCTAGTTAATTAACTTCTTGCTATCTCGGAAAGGGTTTAGGCTAGGAAAATGAAACTAGGATTTGAGTAGAATTTTGAGCTATATCAATGTTTTTTTTTTCAAAACCTAGGAAATGTATTTGCATATCTTTAAAACCTTATAAAATGGCACTGAGCAAAGTTATGAAGCTGAAAATAATTTTGTTGTACTTCAATTAAGCAGAAGATCTATTTTGCAAGGTTTCACTTTTATATCACACATATTTTAAAGGTCATTAAAGGTCAGGGCCCTCTAGAGGGAGAAGGAGTGGAAGTAGTTGCTTCAAAATACCTTCATGGGACATACTTTATTCTGTAGATTCATCCCTGAAAGTTTCATTTTCCTAACCTAAACCCTTTCTGAGATAGAAGTCAATTAACTGGAATTTTACCGAAAATATATATGAATTCCGTTGTTGTTTTCGTTCAATCAAAACCGTTGCACTGAATCGGTGCTATTGCTGAATATCTTATTTTGCTTTTGAGTTCCTGCTGACCTTAGTCTACATCAGTGGTTCTCAACCGGGGTCCATGTAACATTTCCGGGGGTCCACAGGCAAAACACAACAAATTGGGGGTCCATGAAGAAAACCAACTCAGAACACTCTTTATTTTTAAAATTTTAATTTCTACTGTAATTTACTGTTCACTTTATATTGTGTTCACTGCCTGATACACCGTCAACATTTAGTTGCAAAGAAAATGAGTGCAAGTCTGCATGATGCCCTTACTGTTGTAATAAAAGTAGTTAACCATATTAAATCAAATTCTCTCCGAGACCACCTTTTTCGTGAATTCTGTCAGCAAAATTGAGAAAAGTTTGGGCGGATTGTATCAAACAGTTCGTGGTAACGAACTGTAGTAAGGAGCGACCCGGCTCAATAGTAACCAAAACTCTAAAAAAAAATGAATTTTGATACCAATAGCTACATCAAAAGAATCGCATTTTAATGCTGATTTTAGATATATAAGTTTCATCAAGTTTAGTCCTACCCATCAAAAGTTGCGAGCCTGAGAAAATTTGCGTTATTTCAGAAAATAGGCAGAAACACCCCCTAAAAGTAATAGAAGTAATAGAATCTTCACGAAAATCACACCATCAGATTCAGCGCATCAGAGAACCCTACTGTAGAAGTTTCAAGCTCCTATCTACAAAAATGTGGAATTTTGTATTTTTTTGCCAGAAGGCAGATCACAGATGCGTGTTTTTTTGTTTGTTTGTTTTTTGTTTTTCCCAGGGGTAATCGTATCGACCCAGTTGTCCTAGAATGTTGCGAAAGGGCTCATTCTAACGGAAATGAAAAGTTCTAGTACCCTTTTTAAGTGACCAAAAAATTGGAGGGCACCTAGGCCCCCTCCCACGCTGATTATTTTCCCAAAGTCAACGGATCAAGATTCTGAGATAGCCATTTTATTCAGCGTAGTCGAAAAACCTTATAACTATATCTTTGGGGACGACTTACTCCCCCACAGTCTCCGTGGGGGGGGGGGGGCTACAAGTTACAAAATTTGATCAGGGCTTACATATAGTAATGGTTATTGGAAAGTGTACAGGCGTTTTCAGGAGGATTTTTTGGTTGGTGGGAGGGGTTGAGAAAAGGGGAATATCCTGGGGGAGCTTTCCATCGAGGAATTTGTCATGGGGGAAGAAAATTTCCACGAAGGGAGCGCAGGATTTACTAGCATTTAAAAAAAAGAACAATGAAAAAATAAATATGAAAAAAAAAATTTTCAGCTGGAAGTAAGGAGCAGCATTAAAACTTAAAACGAACAGAAATTATTACCCATATGAGGGGCTCACCTCCTAATACCTCGCTCTTTACGCTAAAGTATTTTTTTGTAATTTCAACTATTTATCCTACGGCTTTTGTGATTCAGAGGTCATTCTTAATGAATTGGGACAAAATTTAAGCTTTAGTGTAAAGAGCGAGGTACTGACGAGGGGGCAAACCCCCTTATGTATGTAATGAAAACATGAGAATACAAAAGTACTTTACGTAATCTAATTTATAAGTTACGTATATCTTTTAATAATAAAAAGATTCGTAAAAAATGTAAAAGTTCTAGTTGCCTTTTTAATTAACCAAAAAATCGGAGGGCAACTAGGCTTCCTCCCCCGTTCTTTTTTTCTCAAAATCGTTCGATCAAAATTATGAGAAAGCCATTTAGCAAAAAAAAAAAAATATGCAAATTTCATTTTATTTTTTCCTCTGCGGAGAGCCAAAATCAAAATATACATTGATTCAAAAACGTTCAGAAATTAAATAAAAAAAAAACAATTTTTTTAAAACAGAAAGTAAGTAGCGACATTAAAACTTAAAACGAACAGAAATTACTTCGTATATGAAAGGGGCCTCTTCCTCATCAACGCCCCGCTCTTTACGCTAAAGTTTTTTGCTGTTTTAAAAAATATAGTTGAGAGAAAGAGTCAAACTTTAGCGTAAAGAGCGGGGCATTGATGAGGAAGCCGCCCCTTTCATATACGAAGTAATTTCTGTTCGTTTTAAGTTTTAATGTCGCTCCTTACTTTCAGTTAAAAAAAACTTGTTTTTTTTTATGTGTTTAATTACATGCAGAGGTGAGATGGCTATCAAAGGGAAATTGTCTTAAGCGTTTGATTGCATTTTGGGATTCTATTGTTTCCTTTTTTGCTGGAGCAAAACTGCTTTCAAATAAATGTGATGTGTTTTACTTATCAGATATATTTGAAAAATTTAATTCACTTAATAAACAGCTCCAAGAAAACAATTCTGATCTGATATCTAGTAAAAGTGCTATTGCTGCTTTTCTAAGGAAACTACAGCTGTATAAGAATAATATCAGACGTCGTGCATTTGAACAGTTTCCTTGTTTGGCCTGTATTAACAGTGATTTGCAAGATGAAGATCTTGCATTATATGGTGAATATTTGGAAAATATACATGAAGATATGCAAACTCGGGTTGGCGACCTACTCGGGATGGATATACCGATTTGGGTTTCAATTCCTTTCGAAGTTAATGTTGCCGAAATAGACATATCTTTGCAAGAGCTCCTCAACGAAATACAAAGTGATGAAATAATGCATGCAAAATTCAAAGATCACCAAGTACAATATATGGAAAACAAATGATGTTGCTACAAAGTACCCTTTGCTCTGGCATAAACTACGTTATTGCTTTTCCTACATCTTATCTTGTTGAAGCGGGATTTAGTCGTCTTTCTTAAATGTTATCAAAAGATCGCAATAGACTTGACATTATGAAAAGGGGTGATCTTCGACTATCATCAACATCAGTAGAACCAAATATAAATAAACTCGCCGGAAAGAATCAACCAAAGGGATCTCATTGAATAAACATGCCTTTTCCCTTTTTTTTTTTTAATCACACACTTAATTTCAACTCCTTTTTTATCCAGTTTACATAATGTTGGAGTGAATTAAACTACCTGAGGAGCTTTACTCTCCGTGAGCTTGTGTTGCTTGCCCATGGAAGAAAAATTGTAATATTGTAGTTATTGTCACAATAATAGTAATAACAAAAATATTAATAATACTTATTATTGTGTTGCGAGAGCAACACTTTGGTTTTGTCCCGTTTTTTTTTTTTTTTTTTTTTTTTCCTATGCCACCGATCTCAGCTTATTCCTGGAAACTGGTAAGGGTCTAACCTGTGCGGTTTTTACGGAAAGTGTGGACCTCAGGCCGGATTGATGAATATGACATTATATTTTGGAAAGCTCCGTAGAACTCTTGCCTGGGGCCAAAAATGATGGTTTTTGCTTGTCCTCGAGCCAGAGCCTATGGTGTGCGAAGTGAAGTGGAGTTATATAGCCTATGTCAGAGAGGAGTATCTGAAGTTGTGCAGCCAAGCTTTCGTTTCATCAAACCATGTTTCTGCTTTCGAGTGGAAAGCTCCGTTCTAGCAGGCAAGCAGGCAGGCACCAGTTTCAAATTGAAGATGGACTAAAATCTATAAGTGTTAAATATATGCGGTAGTTCCCCGGCCCCACAGCCAATATATCTTCTTTGAGTGATAAATAGAAAAATTTACAGAAACAAAAAAGTGCGATTTTCCCAAGGGTCCGAAAGTGCTGCCATCTATTGTTTCTAGCCATTTCTGTTCGTGATTTCAGCTGACTTTACCATTCTTTTTTTTTTTACTTGGGATTGCAATAGAGAAATGGTATCAGATATAAATCTTAAACTTTAAAAGTTCTCTCATTGCTAAAGAAATTAGAGCTTATCCTTTGCTCCTTTCTAAGTGGTGGTGTTAGAAAGTTGGCCTCCGGCAAAAAAGTCAACTTTTGAACTAAGACAGATAGAATTTTTTTTTCAATGACAATCGATAGACCTTGATGAGCTGATCAAAGTATATGTCATCCATTTTTTGTTACAAAAATTCCTTCATGACATACACCAGTTTGAAAGTTTCAAGGGGTTGACAACTTCAGTGGTAAGGTACACACTTGAACCAAAAATAGGCCGATACCAATTGTGAGATATGTAGGGGACTTCCAAGCAACAGTCGATTATTAGCTTATAATCATCTTTGGCAATGAGGGGTTTGCAACTTTAGCTGATTGGTGTACCTATTATCTGTTTCTGGTGTAATTGATGGTAAGAACAACTTGGTTCCCGATTGTAAGACATGTAGGGGAGTTGTAAGTAATAATCGGCTGTTAGGCTACAATGACTTCAGCGACAAGGGGTTTGGAAGTTTTGCTAGTTGGTGTACCCATTATTTGTTTCCGGTGAACTTGGATGTATATCCCGGGAGAGGGACTTGTAAGTAAGAATCGGTTGCTAGAGGAGGCTCATGAGGGGCTACAAATTTGTGCAAATTGGTACACATCTATGGAATCAGGGACCCATAAATTTCCTGTAATGACTCGCCATCCAATAATAAGCGATCCTGGATGGCGAGTCATTACAGGAAATTTATGGGTCCCTGATGGTATTTTGATCCTGAAAAGTTACAGATAGCTTTATAATACCAACTAGATTACATAAGATAATGTTCCAAGTTTCCATCCGTCACGATGTCTACGATTGAAAAGGATAAAGTTCAACTGGCTGCAAACTCAATTTAGTCCCTTTTTCCGATATTCTTTTGCTGTTGTTTTTTCAACGCTGAAGAATTTGATCATGTGATTACTGATTGTGTTCTTCTTTGAATATGCCGTTTTGAAAGCTTTGATAGTTTTGACAACTTCAGCATTTAACCGATAGCGAAGAAACAAAACCAAAGTGTTGCTCTCGCAACACTTTAATCGGCAAAGCCGGACAAAGGTTGCCGCAACACTTCACGTTGCCCAGGCAACGTAGGTCTAGTTATTATTATAATTATAGTAGAATATTTTATTTGTATTAAACTAGTTTTCATTTAAAAATAAAGCTTAATCGTATACTATTTCTTTGTAATTAAAACCCTAAAATTTATATTAGTGAAGAATAGAAAACTGTTCTTATGTCCAATAGCCATGAAGGGGTCCACCAAGAAAAAAAGAAGGGAAAAGGGGTCCATGGGTAAAAAAAGGTTGAGAACCACTGGTCTACATTGATCCTAACGTAAGGCACTTGCTCACTTTGGTCCTCCAATTGAAAATATTTGTACTAAACCTAGTTCACACAAGATATCCTCTGTTTATAAAAGAAAGCTTGGGAAGGGGTGAAGATGCCACGTGTCCAGTTTGGTGTATCTTACATATCAGAAACCTTCGCTTGATTTGGGTTAAAACGAGGCGTAACGTGGTTACGTTTCTGCTGATAACTTGATGGGGGAGGGCTATGTCATTCGCTTTTCAAGAATGATTCACTAGCATTAACAGAAGTACTATCTTTCTTAATCTTTTGATTTTTTGCTTTGGGCCAACTTCCAAATGTCACTACTAAGAAAGGATCAAAAGGTAAGCTCCAATTTCTTTAGCAACGAGAGAGTTATTAAAGTTTAGGAGACATATATGGTTCTTCTCCTTCGCCTCATTAATAAACGCAAAAAATAATGTAACAAATTCAACTGTAATCGCAAACAGAAATGGTGTGTAAAAGTAGATGGAAACAGTTTTAAACCTTGTGAGAATGCTCCTATTTTTAATCTCTTTGGCTTTTCAATTTATTATCCTAAAAGAATATTTTGGCAATGGGGCTGGGTAACCGTCGCACATGTTAAGCACTTGTGCTTTTAAATCTAATTCCAACTTGTAATCGCCACCCGCTTATTTGATTAAATGGAGCTTTCACTAAAATACCGAAACAAGATTGGAAGAAAGGAAAGCTTGGCGGAACAATATCAGGTATTCATCTCCAACATAGACTATAAAGCTTCTCTTCAGCTCCCATGTAAGGTTCTGGATCAAGGACAACTAAAAACTATCCTTTGTGGCTTCTGGCCACAATTATACTTTTCTTTCATAAAATACTTTCTCTGTTAAAACCAATGAGTTTAGGTCTCTATCGCATCTTCGTAAAAAAACTGAAATTGGTGGCCTATAGAAGGAAATTGGAACCATGTTTTAGTTTTACTCCCGTTACACAATAAATAGAAGAAAGGCTAAAGTGAACATTTTATTTACATAACAGCAGTTGGCCTTCAGACTTGTTCGTGAGTATGCCTATGGGTCAGTCCTATCTTTAAACTCCAAATGTTTTTACTACGCTGTCCGTATTTTCTTATGTGTTACTTATTATGTCTCGTATGCAAGTTGTTTTTAAGTATTTCTGTCCCCCTCCCCCATCTCAGAGCTCAATTTCATAGTTCGTTTCGTAATTCATCACGAACTTGAATACCCAGGAGTTTCCCCAGCTTGTCGTTATTTTTACTGATAATTTATTAACAAACGAAAATCTTTGATAAACAATTTTCCGATATATTTTATTAGGTGTTTTTCGCATGAATGTTTTTTTTTCTGATTTTGCTTCTCTTTTTGATTGTATTTTTTATTTCCAGATGATTGCTGTCAGTTACAAAGTCAGCATCTGGTTCCTGGAATTCCAATAATAAACCCAGCCATAGGAATAGCTTCACCTTTATTATACCAGAGTTCGCTGCCATTAGAGGTAATTTGATTATCTTCTTTATGCTCTGCTTTTTGCTTAGTGTTGTGACAAATTCGAATAGTGACAGCCTTGAAAACAGCTTCTTGTTGGTTTGTCTTAACGCTAAAAACTTTCAATGCACAAAACGTGGAAAATAGAAATAAAGTTGTTCTTAGTTCTTAAACCCCAAACGTCGAAATGACTTGAAATAACAAAACAAGAAAAAGGTTTTTTTTTTTTTACAAGATGCTCTTTTTACTTGAGTTTTTGCTTAGGCTTAATGCTTGCAATATAAACCATTTTCTAGTAGGGATGCAATTAAACAAAACAGTTTCCACAAAACTAAATCTGTAAAACTACTTCTAACTACTCGTTGCATCGCCAAGTTGCCTGAAGCAAACACGGCTCTTAATGCTGCTTTAAACCCCAGTCTAGTCAATGCTTCAGCCTATACCCCCCCATGAAATTCAAATCACGATTAAGTCTTGTATTATGAATTTTTCCCTTCGTATTCAGGGCTTACTTAGTTTTCTATTGGCGCCAAATGGATAATCATGAAGCACAACCTCTGGTTATCTATTATCTTTGGAAAGTGATATAGCCATCTCAACCTTTCTTTCATTATAGCCCTAGATGTCCTTAGAAAATTCTTCTGAAAATATCTAATATATCTTTGATTATTGAACATATAATCAAATATTATATTTGAACATATAATCAAATTCCCTCAAAATGTAACCTAATGAAGCGTCACCTAAGCATGATTAAACCCACCAAAGCTGAAGCTAGTAAAACTCAACTCAGGCGAAATTCGACCACCAAAACTCAGCCTACGCAAATTCAACCAACACAAAATAACTGAAAAATGTAAAAAATCAACCCACGAGCAAATTTAAATCAGGCAAAATAGTCGACTCACTGCAGGAAAATCGGACAATATAATTACAAAAATAATCCGACAAAACTCAATCCAAAACTCAATTTTCCAAAGCTCAAAAGAAGCTCACATTTTACTACAGCCATCTACGAATTATGCCTACATGAAGGGGGGTGTAGATGACTTACCCCCACCCCATCTCTCTTCAATGATTTATCTGAAGAACCCCAACTCTCTTGTCGGAACGGATTTGCTTTAACCTCCTCTCTTGGAACTAAATTCTGTAACTTTTGCTCATGCTATTGGGATGCTTGAGTCCCAGGGGATTTTTGAATGGGGGGAGGGGGATGAAAATATGTTGTTTAATACTTGTCGGCGTATTCCATCCCATACTCCTACTGAACGGTAGAAGAGGAATTCTCATATCCCCTGTCGCCGGTAAAATTTAGCTACGAAATAGGTAAAATGTCAAGTTACAATTCTTTTTTTTTTCCAGACTATATGAAGCAATTTTTTTTTCTTTTTTTGAGGAAGAGAAGGAGGTGACTAATAAATGCTTAGATGTATGACAAGATTAATCAGAAGCCTTCTACTTGCTCGCAAATGATGGTGCCTGGTCATAGCATTGGTTCTTGCTACTGAAAGGGAAGAAATATAGGTTGGGATTCGTTAAATCAAATATTGCCTAGCTAAAATTAACCATTTTCAGCAACCTAAATTTTATGCATGTACGCTGGAAATTGTCTTGGCTATATTGGCCGCAATAGCTACAACATGCTATGTTGCAGTAGGTGATTTTAGAATAATTCTGAAAAATCATATGCGAACTAATTTCTGACAGACAGGGTCCTTTCGGCAAGCTCCTTGCACTTCTTCTATACCCCAAGCAAAATTGCATTGTCTGCATGCAGGTTGTTAAAGGGTGTATCAGCAATATCTTTGGAATAGTTCGGTATGTGAAGGTGAAACTTACAGGGCTTGTCATGAGGGTGTTGAACTAATCAAAAGACAATATTTGCATCCTGCTATTACCATTTCTACTACTGCTGCTATTTACTGCTATTACTACTGCTACTACGACTGCTGCTACTAAAGCTGAAGCTACTACTATTAATTCTACTGCTACCTCTACCATTTCTACTACTCTTACTACTGCTACTAAAGTTAAGGGTATTAAGGCGAAAATTTTTGGGAATGTTGAGAGAGAGAGAGCTAGAGTGAGAGAAAGAGAGAGAGAGAGCGAGAAAACAGTTTATTACATAACTTTCGTGGCTCTTGGCTAATTTACAGTTGCAAAACCGTTACATGTTAAACATAGACGTACAAAATGGCACAAATGAATTACAATATCTGTACGCCCCTACATAAATGGGTGTCAGTTTGAGTTTTTGTCTGGTTTTTCTGTTCTGTGGGGCATCTGCGGGAAGAATATCACGGTGGGATGGGCTTAACAGCAATGCTTTTCCAAATATCATGATGAGATTGCTCAGTCTTTGCTCAAGGCACTGCATTTCAAGTTTTTTCAGTGCTTCTTGGTAGGGAATATCACTACATCCTAGGATAATCCTAACTCCCCTTTTCTGAACTGACTCTAGATCGTACATTAGGTGAGCAGTAAATAGGGAGTTATAGAAGTCTTCAATGTTTGTTAGGATTAAATCCAGGATGCTTCCGGATGAGTGGGTTGGGATGTTGACAATCTGCTTTAAAGAGAGGCTGGTCGCTAGCCAGTTTTCTTTGTCTGGTTGAAATCCCCGTCAACAATAAAACCAGGGCAACTATATCTGCTTCTGATTAAATCAGCTATAGTTTGGAGATAGAAAACAAGATCCCGCCTGTTCTGAGCGCTCTCTGGATAGTAAATTGATGTGAATATCGGACACAAATAGCTAAGAGATAGGCAAGGGAATTGGCACATGGCCCAAATAACCTCTTAGTTCAGGTTAGTATATTCAGAGAGAAGTTCGCATGAAGTATATTTCCGCACATATATTCCAACACCGCCACCGATTCGGTTGTCAGCTCTACGGCTACGCGTACACAGAAATGAGTTATACCCTGCAATTTGTCCTGTGCCATCGTCAAGGTTCCAGATAACCGTTACAGGATCAACTGCTGCGTTTTCACCACGGAGTAAAAATTCGAATTCTGCCAGCTTATTATAGAGAGGCCGGCAATTTGCCAGAATGAAGTTCGGGATGGTGCAGTAGGATTTTATTGGTCTCAGAACAGGTGGAGTTTCTTGGATGTCGTTTAGGGGGGGTCTCGTCAAATCGCTTTAGCTTCGGAATTTCATCTATTTTGGTCAGTAGAATTTTTTCGAGCGTTCGACGAGAGACTAAATTTGACGAAGGTTAGCTTGGTTTGTAACTATTAATGGAATAGCGTATCCCATGCGCCTTCTTCTTTCATTTCTCCCTGCTTGGCATACACGTTTCCTCCTTTTCCATCTATTTGTACCAGCGAACCGCCATCTGTGCTTTTTTCAATAAGTTTAATGTACTTAGCACCGTCAAGATAGATGGCGCTAAAATGGCTTGGAAACGTGTCATTTTTCTGCTTAGCGGCGGTTTCAGTTTGGGTGACTCTGGTAATAAAAAATACAGGAAAAAATTGCAAAAGGCAATACCATTTTCACTCTGGAGAACATACATGTACGCACAAATATAGGGCTAAACTAAGGTAGGGTGTTTTGCAATGCTGATCGGCGCAAGAGACTCCTACCAAGATGACAGTGTTGAAGGAAATAAAAAAAAACTCTACGTTTATATAGTTTGTCAAGAGGGCGCATTACCGATGCCTCAGGAACGGTTTATGGTATTGAGTTGAAACTTTCAGCATGTGTTGAAGGGTATGTTGAAAAAACTCAAAAGGGCTATTTGCAAGTTGCTATTAATGCAACTACTACTACTAAAACTAATGCTACTAGTGAAGCTAAGGGTATTAAGGTGAATTTTTCAAGGAATGTTTAGGTGGATGTTGAACTAAATCTAAACGGACCGTGAGCATGTAGATTGTCAGGGGGGTGTAACAGCGATATCTCAGGAACGACTTACATTACAAAGGCATTTTATGTGTACTACTACTACGATTGACGTAGTTAATAAGGCTAATGGTATTAAGGTTAAATTTTAGGGAACGTTTTGGGGGTAAAAAAAAGGTAAAGGCTACGGCATTAGACTTTACAGTCCGTACCGGCGGTGCTGATCTCCGTTTCTTGGCCCTTCAGCCAGGAAGTGCAATGGGGGTTTGGGTGCCGGCCATCCTGTGCTTTCGCACACCCTTCCTGTTTACCTTCCCCAGATTTCTCCAGGTACCCATTTAGAGCTGGGTCGACTCTGGCTAAGCTTACAGAGTCACGCCACGTTTTGGGGGGTTTCAATTAAAAGAAAAAAAACTATATGCATGCAGGTTTTCAAACGGGCATATAAGCAGTATCATAGGTAGTGCAGCGCTATCATAGAAATTTTTGAAGGCGCTCATAAGATTAAAAATTAAAGGTTCTAGTGTCCTTTTTAAGAGTCAAAAGTGATTGGAGGGGAAACAGCCCCCTTTCCCAAGTCCATTGATTTTCCAAACATATCCAATCAAAATTTTAAAATAGGCATTTTTTCAGCACAGTTGAAAGGTTCAGTAACTATGTCTCTGGGGATGTCAACCCCCGCACAGTTCTCAGAGCAAGGGCTATAAGTTATGAAATTTGTCTGTTTCTTACATATAGTATTTGTTATTGGGAAAGTGGGCGTGTTTGACCTTTGGTGTTCAAAAAGACCAAGTGCATTCAAGTGAAGCTTTAAGAGACTTTTGAGGGGATTGTCGAACTAAATCAAAACATGTTATATGCGTATAGGTTGTCAAAAAGGTTAAACTCAGGAATGACAAAAGCTATAAAGTTGGAACTTTAAGAAATGATGAGGTGGATGCTAAAATGACCAAGATTACGTTGAGGGGATGTTGAGCTAGCCAAAAGGCACTATGTACATGTTTTGTTAAAGAGTTGTTATCATGAGTTACTCTTATAGTTTTTCTCTAATTTTGCTAAGGAGAGCTATCCGTTTTGTAGCCAAAATATTCTGAACATTGGTCTACTGGTTTAAAATTTCGGTAAAATTTTAGATGAGGTGCATTTTGCTATTTTTGAAAATAGTTGAGTTAGATGATTAAAACTTTCAAGAACGTATTCATAATCTATAATATGACCCTCTTCTAAAGTGTGTGCCTTTATTCCCTCCCCCTTCAAAGGCGGTTACAGTTAGTGAACTTTGAAAAGCATGGACATCCATGAGGGGGGACAGGAGGGTGCCAGCCCCCCCCCCCCCTCACGACTGAATGACGCTACCTTATATTTTTATATTTTTGTTTTGAGATTTCTATTATACAACATTGGAAGTGCCGATTAGGCCAGGTAAGCCTCCCCCCCCTAAAATTCAGCTTATTGGTGTCCATGTTGAAAAGGTTTTTGTTGTAGAGATAACACTTTCAGAACCAGATCCACTCCAAAGCAGGCCCAAAAGAAGTTTTTTTTTGTCTCATAACTCCGATAAATCGTGACTTACGAGGTTTGAAAAGAAATAGGAAGACATTTTTTCTCTGCAATTTTCTAAGGCTTAGAAAAAGAGAAGGACTAGGAGTGGGAACTTGGAAGAATGAGATAATAATTCAGGCTTTGAATTCGTTTCTGAGAGTATTATTCGCCTAAAACGACTATTTTCCTAAATATCAAAAAGCCCGTGCGTAAAGCCTCACCAGAATACCCATTTACTGAAATTGTTTCATTCTTATGTGAAAATGGTTTTTGATTTTTATGGCACTTGACATAACCAAGTGACATATAGCAATTGCAAATTCTATCGTTCTGTCTGTCTGTCGGTCCCGGTTTCGCTAGTTTAGGTGCTTTCAGATAAGCTCGGACGAGCAGATTAAATTAGAAATAGTCGTTTCCCCGATTTGACCATCTGGGGGTGGGGGTTTGGGGTTTGGGGACGGTTAATTTGGAAAATTAGAAAAGAATGAGGTATTTTTAACTTACGAACGTGTTATTGGATCGTAATGAAATTTAATATTCAGAGCGATATCGTGTCTCAGAGCTCTTATTTTAAATTCCGACCGGATCCGGTTGCATTGGGGGAGTTGGAGGGGGAAACCTAAAATCTTGGAAAATGCTTAGAGTGGAGAGATCGGGATGAAACTTGGTGGGAAGAATAAGCACAAGTCCAAGATACGTTACTGACATAATTGGACCGGATCCGCTCTCTTGGAGGGATTTGGGGGGGGAGGGGTAATTCGGTGAAATTAGAAAGAATGAGGTATTTGTAACTTACGAACGGGTAATCAGATCTTAATGAAATTTGATATCTAGAAGGATCTTTTGCTTCAGAGCTTTAATTTTAAATCCCGACCAGATCCGGTGACATTGGGGGGAGTTTGAGGGGAAACTGGAAATCTTGGAAAACGTGAAAATTTAGGTATCTCTGTCTTACGAATGGGTGATCGGATCCTAATGGGACTTGATATATAGAAAGAATCTTATGTCTTAGATGCTCCATTTTCAGTTCGAATCGGATCTGGGGACATAGGGGGCTGAAGGGGAAACAAATCTTGGAAACCGGAAATCTCGGAAAATCCTTAGAGTAGAGAGATCGGGATGAAACTTGATGGGAAGAATAAGTACAAGTAGATACGTGATTGACATAATTGGAAGGGATCTGTTCTCTTCGGGGGAGCTGGGGGGTGTTAATTCAGAAAAATTAGAAAAATTGAGGTATTTTTAACTTAAGAACGGGTGACCAGATCTTAATGAAATTTGATATTTAGAAAGAACTCATGTCTCAGAGCTCTTGTTTTAAATCCCGGCCAGATCTGGTTACATTGGGGGGGAGTTAGAGGGGGAAACTGGAAATCTTGGAAAACGCTTAGAGTGGAGAGATCGGGATGAAACTTGGTGGGTAGAATAAGCAAATGTCGTAGATACGTGATGGACGTAACCGGACTGGATCCGCTCTCTTTGGGGGAGTTAGGGGGTCCAATGCTTTGGCGAGTTTGGTCCTTCTGGATGTGCTAGGACGATGAAAATCGGTAGGCGTGTCAGGGACCTGCACAAATTGACTTGATAAAGTTGTTTTCCCCGATTCAACCATCTGGAGGGCTGAAAGGAGAGGAAAAATTAGAAAGAATGAGGTATTTTTAACTTACGAGTGGGTGACCAGATCTTAATGAATCTTGACATTTAGAAGGACCTTGTGTCTCAGAGCTCGTATTTTAAATTCAGGCCGGCAGTAAGCCTCTGATTTTCCTTTTAATCAACATATTTTTTCTTAGAATTTTGCTAGAGCTCATGCCATATGGGCTCTTGGCTCTTCCGACCTCATCATAAGTGTCATATGAGCTCTTAGCTCTTGTTAAATTTAATATTTCATTTATTATTTCAGGAGAACCATGACAGAAAATTTCTCTTCTTGTCTTTATGTTGAACAAACAATGTTTAAATTGATTACTTTAGAGAATTTTCGGGCTCAAAAAAAGTTTTCGGACTTTTTTGTAAAGCTTCCTAATATTTTTTTTGCATTGAAGTGCTTAGATTTTTCTATACGATTTTTTTAATTTTCTAGATTTGTTTTGGAGATTCTCCTTCATATTATCAGCCGTTTTCTAAGGAGAGCATTTCGGAGAATGTAAATTGGCTTGAACCTCCCCAGTGTGTTGATGTTGTAAGACAAATTTATTTGGGCAAATCTCAGCCAGCAGCGAAGCAATGTTCTAGGTGAGCCAAATGATTTCTTTACAACCCTTTTGCGTATGTGCAAGTTTAATGACCCCATAATTAATTGGAGCTTGCCGATTCACAACCCCTTCGCAAGCTTCTGATCGGAATAGAGCCGGTGAAGTTGTACTTGTTCTGCTTGTGTAAATGAAACCGAAAATGGCTCAGAGTTTGAAATTCTGGGTTCCTTGTGGTACTATGTTGTCTTTCGCAACACCCATTTGTAACATTTTCTCATTTAGTTTTTCATGTTCCGTTAAAAAAATTGCAAGTTTTGATCAGCTTTTTATGTATGTTTGTCAAAATATGCTTTATTTTTCTTACTACATGTAAACATTAGATACTATTCATGAAATGGCTTCTTGCCGGTGATTTAAATTCCAACATTCACATATCATCCAGTCGATCTGAGGTCCTACTAAATGCTCTACCAGCCGCGCATAGGACTATATATACAGATTGCAGCTTCTCATATATCCTTAATAGTGGAGCAGTTTCTTATTTGGACCATTGTGTGTGTTCGCCCCTTCTTCATACCTCTGATGTTCATGTCGACGATGAGGAAAGAGACTATGACCATCTCCCTCTTAATTTAGTCTATCTATTAGCTCTACATCAGCTTCAGTGCTCCTCCTAAGCTTGAAAAATGGATTTGCAAACGTGATTGGGATAATGAAAATTGGTCACTCTATTTTTCGACTCTCGCTATTCTGCTATCCACTATTTCGGTGCCTTATCATCTTCTTGGTGCTGGTTATTTTGTCAGTGATGCTCCCGGTAAGTTAAACTCTTACTACAGAAATATCGTTCCTTCAATTAAACAAGCTTAAACAATAGCTGTTCCGTTGACTCGCGTGCGACTTAACACCCGTAAGACCTTTTGGAAGTGTGATCCAGAACTTAAGAAAGTGAAGAACCAAGCCAAGTTTTTGGTTGAAAATGTGGATTGCTTGCGGTAGACCTTCAAGTGGTCAAGTTTTTAGCATCAAGCAGAGAACAAAATCAGCTTATAAGCGTAATTTTCGTGCAGTTCGGTTTTCGGGCGCTGAATTTCCGACAAATGGTAAACAGTGGCAAAATGTTCTGAATGCGCCGAAACTCGAAGAATCTACGTCTAGTGATATTATTCCAAGATTATCGTGGATTAAACATTATACGCGCATTTTATCCGCTATTAATTATGATTTTCATAGCCGTTTTACTGCTTCAGTAGCGAAGGTTCTTCCTAGTAGAGTGAGCCAAAGACATGTTATGCCTGTTGATAAAGCTAATATTGTGAAATCTCTTCGACGGTTAAGGTCAAAGTCTTGTGACCTTGATATTATTTTTGCTGCTCATCTTGATCCGAGGTCAGCTGAACTTCTGTCGCATCTTCAGTTATTATTTCAGATATGCTTTTCAAGGTCTATTGTTCCTGATTCATTTTTATGTGGAAGTGTTACTACTATATTAAAGAAAGGAAAAGATCTAAATTTGTATAATTCGTTCAGGCCAATTACCGTCGCCTTTACTCTAAGTAAATTATTTGAGTATGTTCTACTCCCACATATCGATGAATTTGTTAATTATGAGGCTAACCAGTTTGGCTTCCGGTCAGGTCTGAGCTGTCAACATGCTCATCGTGTTTTAGCGCAGCTTATTAAGGAAGCCACTCGGAGTATTTATAGTCTTCATTTTTGCACCCTTGATATATCTAGAGCATTCGATAGTGTTTGTCATGCTCAGTCTTGGTATGCTCTTAGTCAACTTGGTGTGAATGCGTCTGTGATTCTGGTTTTGTAGTTTTGGTGTTCAAATTCTTATTTAAGATTAGGAAACGGTGATTTTTTAGGACATAAACCAGTCAAGTGTGGAGTGAGACAGGAAGGAATTCTCTCTCCTCATATCTTTAATGCTTCTATTGAAAATGTTTTGTCTGGTATACGTAGTTCTTGTGTTATAGGATTCACAGACGTATCATCCTTAGCTTATTCTGACGACTTGCTTCTTATTAGCTGAACTGAGGCCGGTTTAGCGCGTTCTGTCCGATCCGTTGCTGATTCATTTGCAAGAATTGGATTATTGCTAAATGTAGGTAAATGTGAATTTCTTATATTTAATGGGGTTAGTTCGCCTCATCCTTTAGATTGCATTTCATTTTCCGTACCACAAGTAACTTCTTTTCGATGGCTTGGGATTTCTGTTTGCAACTCTTTAAGTTCTTTTCGTTTTCCGATGATTCGGGATATTCAATTTAAGCTTAAACTGGGGTATTCAAACATTGTTGGAAATCGTGGGCATTTCCGGCTCCAAGCACTTACAAAGCTCTACTCGAGTTTCTGCGACCATTCTCTGTTATTTTGTGCTGGTTTTTATATGCTTTCGAATAAAGGTGACGTAAAGAGGGTCAAGACGGATTACTATCGGTATTTAAAGTTCCTACTTTATTTGCCACGATCATTTTGGTATATTTCAATTCAGTAAATATTAGAAAAATATTATTATTTGTTATTATTATTTAAAGTTGTCTTGTCTTTTTTTTATCTTTTGTTTTGTTCTGCTGCTTTGTTTAAATTAAACCTGTTTTTTTTTCTCAGCTTTTGTAAATACAAATAGTAAATGTTCTATTCTAGCGAAAAAAAAACTCCTTCTAGACAAACCACTTTGGAATCTTAAAGAGATCTAAACTATGTTAGAAATCTAATATATATATATATATATATATATATATATATATATATATATAGTGACACTCAAAATTTAAATAAATGTTTTTTGCGCCTCAACCTATTTCTCTATAAAGCTTTCTACCGCGATAATTAGATCTCTAGAAGTAGTCCCCATGCTTCTGAAAATATGTAAACATAAACTCAAAGAATCTATCTCATTTCTAAGCAGTTTTTTAAGCATTTGATACACCTTGTTTTAGGATATGACTGTAGAATATTATATGTCCATTTAACTTCAGGATTGAAATTCTAAACTTATTTCAGGTGTTCTGGTTCAACTTTGCTCAACGGCTGGGCTCGTTCAGCTGCTATTCGATCGTGGGAAATGAGATGGACTAGCCACTGTCCTTGTGGTGGTATGTGGCTAGTACAAAAGCCAGGTTGCCTTGTGGCTAGTGGGTAAATTGACAAGGAAAATAATTTGCATTTCTGTTTTAAGAATCCGTGCAAAGTGTGTCAAAACCGGGAATGTATGAGTAATTAGAATTAATTTAGTAAAAGAATTTATGAATTAAGAATACGTTTTATCTAATTATGGAACTAATTTGGTAAATGAATTAATTAAGTAGAATTAATGAATTTATTAAGAGGAACTAATGTAATTAAGGATTAAGAGGTTTGATACTCAAACTTCTCAAGTATTTACTGAAATAGTTACAAATATTTAGATTATTGTCAAGAATTGTTTTTAAAGAACTCTGCCTTTAGGAGTAAAAATCAAAGAACACCAAGTTACTACAGTTCCTTTAATAGACAGTGAAATACCGTTGATATTGTTGTGACACAGTTTTTCAAAATTGTCCTTGAAATCTTCAAAAATTTTCCCATAAGTAGACAAACAATCATTGCCAAAAAAAAAAACTCAATTTAGTCGCATAGTTGGTAGTGTTGGTAGAAGTATTGAAAGAGCAATCAAATTCTTCTAACTCTAGCAATTATTAACAGCCAAGCACCATAGACAAAAAAAAATGTATTTTTAAAATAGGGAATACGTGGTTAATGGGTAAGGGGTCAGAATACGGCTAAAAATTCTATGGAAACGACAGCCATGAACCTGGAAAACCCCGAGATAGTGGCATTGAAGTTTCTATAGATTATACATTGCTTAGAAAAGATCGAAGTTGACCTGTGGTTAAGGGTAAAGGGTTTGAAAGTGCTATATTAAGTCTGTTGCGCACTAAAATCCTCCCAAAGCCTCATGAGTCTTGCAAATCATACAATTTTTAATTATTTCCCGCTTTTACGCTTTTGACAAATTTGCTTTCTAACTTGAGAAAGGTTTGTTTGGACCACTAAGTATTACTAACAAAATATATTGTGTTTGGGTGCAAAATAATTACGAACTTGAAAATTAGGTACTCCAACTTTTAGCACTAGCTGAAAGTAAAATAACGTAGGAAACGTTATTTTTCTAAAAGCATATTTAACGTTAGTTCTAAAGTTAGAAACGTCCTTAAATTTAACTATATCGTATAGAAACGTTATTGTTCTAAAGGCATATTTTTAGAGATAAAGAAAAGAAAATTCAAGGTGTCATTACGGATCTTCGAGCACATAAATCCTCATAAAGGCTCATGAATTTGATGACCTTCTATAATTCTCATATTCTTTCCCATTTTTCATTTTCACTTTTTTGACGAACTTGTGTTAAAAATTCAAAGAGAAGATTCCAAAGGATATTAAACAAGAATCACTGGTTGGTTTTTGATGCACCAATCATTGGCTGAAAATGACGTTCAGAATGCTTCGATGATAAATAATCTTCATAATAAAATTCAGGATGTTTAGGTTTAGTGTTTTGTATATCTAGCAAAATGTGTTTTGCGTAAATTTAATATGGACTGTGGTATAAGCCTATAATTGGGACTACTGAGAAGGAAACATGTTAAGAAAACAATTCTTACTTCGTAATATGCAGAAAAACTGTAGCTTACAGATTTTGAAAGTGATTCCGCTACATTTCACCCCAAACCTTTCTAATCTGTAAACATATAGCAAAAAGTATTGGATTCCAACGCATTTTGCTATGAGTCACTCTTGTTTCAACCCGTATACCCGTAAATCGAATCAACGCTGACAAATTAAAAAACAAAAAAAACACATAGTAAAAATGCAAATTAGGAATGGTTGGGGGTAAAGTATAGTGGAATTGCTTTCAGTTTTTGTTTATTACAATTTTTCTACATATTATGATGCAAGAATAGTTTTCTTAGCGCGTATCCTTTGCTATAGACCCAATTCTATGTTCATACCTGGATATGTTGACATTTGTGTCGGAATTTTCTATGTCTTGCATTTCTAATATTTTTATGGTTGAAAGTTTTTGTCATTCTTTGACGTTTGTCATTTTAAGGAAATATATCTATTAGCGCAGAAATCTGAGATTTGGGGCTAAAATCCCAAATTGAAAAGTTGCTTTAACTAGTTTGGCTTCTGAACAGCTCAGGGATTGTTTACTTAAGGATTTTGGGATCTGCTCTGGATTTTCCTTTTGTGACGCTACAAGATTTATATTTCATCATACATCTAGCATATAGTTCAATATGATTGCCTGAATGGTTGTGGACAGAGTTCCGTTGGAACGTCCATTTCAGATTTAATTTTGTGGTTACATAGGGATGGGGTAAGTTTTTCAAATCATTCTAAAAATTATCGCTTTATTTTGACGAAACTTGATATTATGTTTCGAAATTGTGTACTTTTTTTTTTTTTTTTTTTTTTTTTAGGGGACTCGCGTAAAACAAACATTCAGCCATAGAAAAAAATTGATTTAAATGATAATTTGTTTTTACTCTAGCTTCGTTTATGTTTTTCAAAATGCAAAGAAAAACGTTAAAGTTTCCTAGTAGTGCTTAAATTTGTGTAGTTTGTAATTTTTCTAGATGTTTTTGTTGTGTATATTTGCGTCAGACTCAACTGCAAATTATTTGCATCTTTATTGCCTTTTTTATGCTTATTATATAGATTTTGTGTGTTTTTTAGTGTTTATTAATGATGTGAATAACTTTCAAAATAGCAAAGAAATGAAAGTGACAATTGTAGAAAATGTCATTTAGTGCTTTATTATTTGTTTGAAGTAAAAATATACTGAAAATACCACATAATGTTCACAAACAGTATTTTGTAATTCGATTTGTATAGTAATATAAGAAGTGGTTGCACGGCAGGCATATTAACGGGAGTTGGGGGTGACTCCCCTCCCTGTGTAAAATATGACATACGTGAAAAAAGATAGTAACGAAACATTAACAAATTAAATGAGTATTTTAACAACATAAAAAAAAACTAAAAAGAAACAGTTAGCCTATAATACCTTACAGTTTTCAATGGGATACATCAGAAGAATTGCATTGTAATGCTTATTTTAAATATATAAGTTTTATCAGTTTTAATCTTACCCATCTAAAGTTACGAGCCTGAGAAAAAATCATATCTGCAAAAATTTGGAATCTTACATTTTTCGCCATAATAAAGATCACGGATGCGTGTTTATTTTTGTTGTTGTCGTTTTTTCCAGGGTTGATCGTGTCGACCCAGTGGTCTTAGAATGTCGCGAGAGGGCTGATTCTAACGGAAATTAAAAGTTATATTGTCCGTTTTAAGTGACAAAAAAAATTGGAGGGCAAATAAGCCCCTTACTACGCTCATTTTTTCTCAAAGTCTCCGGATCAAAATTTTGAAATAGCTATTGTGTTGAGTATAGTCGAAAACCAAAAAAATATGTCTTTGAGGACGACTTAATCCCCCACGGTCCCCGGGGGAAGGACTGCAAGCTATGAATTTTGCACATTGCTTACATATAGTATTGGTAATTGAAGAAATGTAATGACGTTTTCAGGGGGTATTTTTTCTGGTGGGGGGTTGTCGGAGGCTACGTGAGAGGATCTTTACATGGAGGAATTTATTCTGTAGGAAGAGAATTTTCATGAGGGAGGTACTGGATTTTCCAGCATTATTTAAAACAAAAATGAGAAATCAGATTAAAAAAACAAGTTTTTTCAACTGAAAGTAAGGAGCAACATTAAAACTTAGTAGGAACGGAAATTATTACATATATGAAGGGGTTCGTCCCCTCCTCAATACCTCGCTCTTTACGCTAAAGTATTTTTGGTAAATCCAAAAGAGCTATTTATTCAAATTAGGCGGCCTTTGTGGTTCAGGGGTTGGTCTTAAAGAATTGGAGCAAAATTCGAACTTTAGTGTAAAAAGCGAGTTATTGACGAGGGGGCGAACCCCCTCATATGTGTAATAAAAACATACGAATATAGAAGTTCGATACATAAGTTAGTTTATAAGTTACGTACATTTATTACTAATAAAAACGTTCGTAAATAAAATTAAAAGTTAGTGGCCTTTTTAAGTGAATAAAAAAATTGGAAGGCAACTAGACGTCCTTCCCACCCCTTTTTTCTCAAAATCGTCCGATCAAAACTTTGAGAAAGCCATTTAGCCAAAAAAAAGAAGTAAAATTAACATGCAAATATCGTTTTAATTATCCATGTACGGTAATCTAAAATCAATACCTGCACTAATTCAAAAAGGTTCACAAATTAAATAGAAAAAAAAGTTTTTTTTTCCATTGAAAATAAGGAGCAACATTAAAACTTAAAACAAACAGAAATCATTACGTATATGAGGGGTTTCGTCCCCTCCTCAATACCTCGTTTTTTACGCTAAAGTATTTTTAGTAATTTCAAAAGAGTTATTTATTCTAAGTAAACAGCCTTTGTGGTTCAGGGGTCATTCTAAAAGAATTGGAACAATATACAAACTCTAGAGTAAAGAGGGGGTGTTGACGAGGGAAGAATCCCCCCCCCCCTCCCCGCATATACGTAAAAAAATTAGGAATGTAGAAGTTCGTTAAATAAGCAATTTTTAAGTTACGTATATTATTACTAATAAAAACGTTCGTGAATAAAGTTGAAAGTACTTGTGGCCTTTTTAAGTAACCAGAAAATTGGAAGGCAACTAGGCCCCCTCCCCAGCCTCTCTTTTCCTCAAAATTGTCCGATCAGAACTTTGAGAAAGCCATTTAGCCAAAAAAAGTAAAGTTAATATGCAAATTTCGTTTTAATTATCCATCTACGGTAATCTAAAATTGATACCTACATTAATTCAAAAACATTCAGAAATTAAATAAAAAAAACAAGTTTTTTAACATAAAGTGAAGAGCGACATTAAAACATAAAACCAACAGAAATTATTCCGCATGTGAAAGGGACTGTCCTCCCCTCAATGCCCCGCTCTTTACGCTAAAGTTTTTTATTGTTTTAAAAAGTAGAGTTGTGAGAAAGAGTAAAAAAACTTTTTCTTTTTTTTATTTAATCGCAATAAGAAACCCGAACACAGAATTTCTGTTAGTTTATAATTGTTCAATCTGATGGCAATTTTCTAATGTACCTCTGTCTGCCTCTGTAATATTAGTTTATTTAAATTTGAATTCTAAATGAGTATATAAAGGTATACAACCAGCAATTGGTTTTTAATATCGTAGTATTACTATTGAATGTTTACGGGATTAAAATATCCATATTGGACATAAAAAGTAATCATCATGAAATTTTTGCCGAAATAATTCTTTTGTTTTTGTGATCCACAAAAGGTAATTAAATGGAAAGCACGCTGTTGAGCAATAGGAAGAAGAAAAAAGTAGAAGATAAGAACAAAAACTTTCAACAACAAAAGAAGGCTCATTTAAACTTCCTAATACGGGTAATATAATAATAGTAATAATAATAATAATAATCTTTTTTCGATCCCTTTATCACAACACAATAACATGGACAGCGTCAAACAAAAGCACAAAAATGCGCAACACAAAAAAGCACAAATGATGAATCATCACCTCGACTTCGGGACACTGTTGTTGTAAAACGTGACGTAGTAGGGCACGAAGGATTTTAAAAATTTTGTCGTTGAGTGTGTAAGCATTCTAACAGTTTTTTCCCCTCTTTCAGAGTTGCCAACCTTGTTTTGTGTGCGTGGTTCCCTGAAGTAAATGAAGACAGGATATATCGGTGTGTTGAGGACTTGAGGATATCGGCTTCAACCTTCATCAGCATTTCATGCCTCCTTTTATCTAGGGTTGGGAGCTTGAGTTCGCTCAAGCTTTGCTCATAGACTTGTAATTTGGCCCAAGAATTATTTTGAAGGTTCTCTTTGGAATTGTTTCCAATTGGTTTTTGTGTTTCTCTGCAAGTGACAGGTGCCAGACAGGACAGCCATACATTAATACGGGCGTGGACTTAGTTTTATAGCACCAGTTGCTCTGTCATTCTAAACCTTCTGAGATTCGCGAAGGATTTTGGAAAACCAGCTGCTTTTGCTGTGATCTTGCTAATTTGATCTCCGAACGAGAGATCGTTACTTAATGTGATGCCAAGTATTTTTGCGTTTTTATTTGTTTGAAGAGGTGCATATTCGTCTATGCTCTTCTTCTTCAGGAAGTTGACACGCATTAAACAGCTTTTCTTGAGGCTTAGCTGGAGCTTCATTTGATCAGCTTGACTTTGAGGCTTGGCAACCAGGGGTATTCTGTTATTTCCACGGGATGGTGTTTTAGGGCTCGTCTCCATTTTTTTTTATGTTTTTTTTCATGCTTGTCAGTTTTTGGATTTGGGTAGGTTTGCTGTCTGCATGATAGTAATTGCAGTGTAAACCCCTGCTGCTAGTACCTGCCGCAAATTTGTTCCACTTTTTAGGATGGATCCCGTCTCAATTTCCCGGAGCAATGAGGCAGCCTCTACTTGTTTGGTGGTCTTGGCAGATCGGCGGCAGTATTTTTCAGGACTGAGTCGGCATTTTTATCCCCGTTTAGAGTGACCTCTTTTTAAATAAAAGCACGATTCTTTTGGCATTAGGGCATTTGACTTCAGTTTTTCAATAAAAAGGGGTCAAAATGGGAGTTTTGAATCGTTGGAATTATCTGTTTTGGCTTCTACTTCGCGCAAAACGGTCTGAGCTACTGATTGAACAATACACGAAACTTTTCTAGTAATTACAAGTTCAAGCGGGTAAGTCATTGTGCCCCCACTTGAGGATGTGAGGGATTTCGTGGCTTCTCCTAGCTTGTAGCTAAGACTGCATTGGCGTGTATCATTGTTGCTGTGTAGCATTTTTATGGTGTCTGTTATGATGGCTTGGTATAGTGCGTCGGCTTCTCCAAGTTTAGGCATCTTATGTGTGAAAGTTGCAATAGATTTTCCCTAACACGAAACTGATTTTCAATTTTAGTTTTGCGAAATCGACGGGGTAAGTAAACAATAAATTTGAATTGATTGAAGTACCCTTTCAACCGACGCTCAATGAGTTTTGAATGAAAACACTAGCAAAAGCACTAAGATAAGTTACCGACAGTTAAAAAAGCTAGTATAAAGTAATCAAAAATACAGTTGAACGAATCTCCCCAGTTAGCAGAGACTGTAGTGTAGAAAAAAAAATCCTATGATAGTAATATTAATTAGAACGGAGCATGTAGAAAAAAAACTTCGATTAGAAACGCCAAGAGATTTACATAGAGCTCACAAGTCGAGAGATCTGGATGTAGACAGTTTGGTTAATAATAATAACAAAAGAAAATTAGTTAGCACATAGGTCGAGAGAGGGTTTTCCAAGACTGTGGTATCGAGCATCATTAACGGCAGGTTGCTTATACGAAGTCTTAATTATTACTCTAACAATGGATGATTGCCTCTCATAATGACAAACAATCAAATCCACTTACTTTTATTTTGGTTTACTGTCCTTATGCTAATTATGAAGCCTACTTTACTCCTTGTCGAAAACTGATCTTTCAAATACTCATAGGCATTACCAGGTTGTTTTCCAGAGTAAGACAATTTATTTTTGTCACACAACTAGTGACCTTACATATATCTCGGAAGTTATTGTCGGAATCGGTTTGTTTTAATAACTAACCTTTAGTTACGGTATACTCATATCTGCAAGGATCGGTCTTAAGCCCACTCAGATCATTGCTTCAAAAGCGTTTTTATTGTTTTACCTCTAGTGATATTTGCCACTTGATTTCTTATAAGTCACAAGTTATTTATATTAACTGTACTGAAACTTAACTATTATTCCAGAAATTAGTTACATTACAGAAATTAACTAATTCTTCGCCTATTCCATTGGTCAGTCCAAGGTTCATTTATCAGTTGTTTTTTTTATATTTTTTTGAACGAAATGTAAAGTGATATATTAAAACCTAAATGACCAGAAATAAAGTTTTGTAACAACTGAAACTTAAATAAACAGGATATTAGCATCAACAAATAAATAAAAACCAACACAAACAAAAATCAATACATAAATAATAACAGTATCAATAAATAAATAAAAACCAACACCAACAAAAATCAAGACGAATAATCACGTCAAACCTATCGATAACAGATATATGAAAAAAAAACGAAAACAGAAATATAAAAGATAGTTAAGTCAAACTTATATAAAGAACAGAGACTGTCACAATTAAGCCCAAAGCTTCTAAAGGCTAGAGCATGATTTACGCTTTACTGACAACGATTTGTATTTCAAGTAGTTTGTTTTTATTTTTGATAACGTCAACAACAAACCTCGTCAAGGTTCTGTTCAAGATTTGCAAATAAGATCTTTCACGAATAATAGGGGATCCACCTCCTTCTCCCCTCTCCCTTCGTCTCTCAAAGCCCCGAAAACCATATGCATTTTAAATAGTCTGGTTTTTATCGGTCGAAACACGGACCCAAAGAAAAGAAAATTACGATAAGGATCTTGAATACAGGGAAGAACTAATGGAAGTAGATTAATTGTTTCAGACACAATGACCTTGATTTCTTTACTTATAATTAGTATTTATTTTCCAATGCAATAAAAGAGAAAATGTTTAAAATATTTCTTGTTTTTAGGGCAGTGCAAAATATTTTCAAAATTTACAGTCCATTGGGAAAAAAGGTTGTTGGCGCTTTTTAAGGACATAGCAAACTTTTTCTGATACGTTAGGGTCCATTTGGTCTTTGTGGGTCCAACCCACAAGCTTCAAGTTTTAAGCCGCTCAAAAAAAGTTTATTCGACCTTTTTCTTTGGGGGGCGGGGGGACCTAATTTCTGGGAAACCTATTGTTACTGTTTTTTTTTTTGCAACTCGGGCTGTTTTCTTATTTTTCTACTTTACCCGATGACTTATAAGATATATTTTTAAAGCCAATCAAAAAAACATTTTTGGTTTCTGTTTGTTGAGTTATTTGCTGCCCAGCCTAGTTTTTCTGCGTACGGGTACATCTTGACCTAGGGGTTTAAGGGTGTAAGTTTCTAGTCGTTGTGAAATAAAGTTTTTGGTTCTTTTTTGGGGAATTGTAATTTTATTTTTCTCTCTATTATCTTGCGCATTGAGTTTTTTTTTTACCCATGAACTTAGATAATAACTTTTAAGCTGATCAGGAAACAAATTTTTACCTTTCCTGACTGATTCCCAGGGTATTCATCCCCCCAAAAAAAAACTAATTTTCTTTTTATATTTTTAATTTGCAAACTGTAGGGGGCAGGTTAGGGGGCAATTTTTTAAACCATTTTTCGACCACCCTATACCCTTTTCTCTGCTGAGGCAACGATTGTTCTTTTTATCCCAGGCAGTGATTCTGGAAATTTCCAAGACAGTCAAAAAAGAAAAATTTGGAGTCATTTTTGGGTTCCATATTTGGGGCCCAATTTCTATCTAGAAAAATTTATATCAATTTCTATCCCTTTTCTGACACCAAGAGTGAAACAAATTTCTTTTCAAGTTGTTCTTGTGCGTTCGGGTTGCCACGTCACATGGACTTTGGGATATAAGTTTCAATCTGAACAGTTTCTGGCTTAACAAAACCCGTCCTTTCTATGGGAAAGATGCTTTGAATCTGGCCTTTATGAAAAATGTGTCCATATGTTTTTATCGGATGTAGCTGATGATTTATTGTGTCAAAAGTTTTCTTAAAATCAAACCTGAACGTAGTTATCAACAAATTCTAATATAAAAATCCCTTATTCTATTTCTCACTTTTCCACCACTTGTTCCTTTTTCCACCATGAAAACTATTTGCAAGCAATTGCAAAATTAGTGCCCCTTTTCCCAAGCGCTCAAAAAGGAGTTCATGCCATTCCTAGAGTTATAGCTAATGGACCTAAAAACAATTTTAAACATTTCTGTTCCGATGTCAGGGGAAGGGTACGGGGGTCCAGCAGCAAAAATAGTTGGGAAGGGGCTGGTTGCTCTTCCATACGAAGTAGTCGAAGGAAAAAAAGCAACACGTAGGAGACACATGGTTCTTGACTTAAACAACGGTTGAGTATTGCCCCTCTGATCTAGAACGCTCATTCGAAAGGTGTACTCCTAAATGCTTCCCCTCCCTTTCTTCACGGGAGAACAGATACAAGCTGACTAAGTCAAAGGGTCATCAAACATATGAAAAAGAACAAAAGTTGTCCATCAGAGATACCATAGTAATTCTTAAGGAGAAATATGGTCATTTTGGTTAACAAAGATTATGTCAACAGCCAAATCGGCTTTATTCTGCAAAGTAGATTTAAACTTATGTGCTTAATATTCTTATTTAATCCTTCTCATAAATCCATATCGTCTCCAAAGTTACTTTGAAGACCGATTGTACTTTAATGTGTTAGCTCTAGCTCTTTTGTGTCTACTTCTTCTTTCTTACATTTTCTGTTTACAAATATACAGTTTTTTCTATCTACCAAAGGTAAAACATGTATATGCAACATAAATAATTTAACTTTTTGATTTTTGCGAGTAAGTGGTTCATTACGCTTTTATCTTTTTGTTCCAGTTGTCTAAGGAGCTCTAGAGTGTTGGGAATAGATCTGAAAGGGTTCTGGAACTGTCTGTTCTCTTTGTAAAAATACAATAGAAGATCAAAGTGCCACCCTTGAAATGGAAAGGATGGGAGGTTTCCACCAATTTCTAACCTTCTTTTTATTTTTATACTACTGAGAACTTTCACAATGGGTTGGTAATTTTACCACAGAATTTAGCACAAAGCAAATTTAAATATGTCTTACTCATGATTCGAATCCACCCTTGAATTATTGACAATGGTAAACAACAGCGAAATTAAAAAGATTACACACAGAGATTAAACAACAGTGATATGTTGTAAAAGACTTCTGACATTGACTTTGCACTAGATTTTAGACAGAATAGAATGTTTTTATCTTAGTTCTGCTAACAAAAAAAGGAGGTTTCGAGACAATCACGGCGAAGAGCATGTGTTTTCCGCTAGAATTTTGAACACTTAGTACTGTTAAAATTGGAAAGTACTGTTGCTTTATAAGATGTAAGAATTCCAACTAAAACACAGTCTCTGATTTCGCTGGTCTGAAAAAATAATATGGACTCTAATTTTTTTTATATCGCTAACTATAAATCCATAATATGATAAAGATGGCAGCAGCTTAGTAATACTTGTTCAAATAGAATAAATTTCACCGACAATTGGAAACAAATGAGAATTAATATTTTGTATGGAAAGTTTTAAATCATACATAATTATTGATGATGCTGAGTCTGATGTCGTAAGTCCTTTTTTCATGATAACTTACAGGAACAGTATGATTAGGGAAACATACCTGTCAATGTACCCCAAAGTCAAGAAGATGCACGTAAGGAGTTTTACCACCTTAGCAAGGAGATGGTGAATAAACCACTGGTTGCATTTTTTGTACCATTTTCAAACTGACTAATTGACTGTTTTGCAAATTTAATTTTGAGCCCTTGAAAGGGCTGAACATTCCATTATTGTCAATAACAAAAGTAATCCAAGGTAAAATTAGTAATGACTAGGCTAGCTAGTGGTGGATTCAGGATTTGTGAAGGGGATGGCTCATTGCAAAAAATTTGAGGTAAAATTCTCCTTCTCCCTCTAGAGGGCCCTGAAATTTGCCTACATGACACATCTATACCTATTGAAATTTTGACAAAACAACATTTTACCTTAATTTTCTGTTACTAGTTGCTATTTCTCTGCTTTTTGTTCTGAAAATGCAATTCCTATTATTTGAGTAGAATTTTGAGCCATATAATTTTTTTTCTTCAAAATTTAGGAAATGTATTTGCACATCTTTAAAACCTTATAAAATAGGATTGAGCAAAGTTAAGAGGCTAGAAAAAATATTGTTATGCTTCAATTAAGCAGAAGATCTATTTTGCAAGGTTTCACTTTTATAATACACATATTTCTAAAGGTCATAATAGGTCAGGGCCCTCTAGAGGGAGAAGGGGTGGAGGTAGGTATTTCAAAATACCTTCCTGGGACATACTTTAGCCTGTAGACCCATCCCTGAAAGTTTTATTTTCCTAACCTAAACCCTTTCCAAGATAGCAAGAAGTCAATTAACTAGAATTTTACCAAATTTGATAAATTTGGGGTAATTTCTATTACTGACCTATAGATAAAGTAAACATCAATGCCTTTTTTTATGCTTTGTCTGAATATTCTAATCACATTACTTAGAAATTCAATTTTGAGCACATTATAGACCCTCTAAGATGATATTTTCTCCTTTTATTTTTGGCTATATAAAAGGGTTAAAAACAACAATTCTCACTTTATCAAATCCTGAATAAATATAATTGACACATTACAACTTCAGTTCTACTAAGCTTTACCAACACCCCTCTTCATGTGTAAATGTATAACATAAATTATGTATATGTCAATTCAATTTACAGGTAAACCAGTTTTAACAAGAATAATGCTAACAGCAGTATATATGTGGTAGGCCTATTTAACATAAGAGAAAAAGCTATCTTCTTTGAGGGTCATTCTGCTCAGCTGCTGATGATTTCAAGAGTTTCCATGATTTTAGGGAATTCTACCACTAACTGCAATTAGGAATCATGTGTTTCAATTCAGTACATTTCAAACCTGCCAGGTATCTGAACTTTCATTAATCTGGTTTAAATGTAATTGCATTTTACAGAAGCACCAAAAAAGATAACCATTTCTTTTATACCTCCAAAGGAGTTTCTAACACTGGACCAAAGAAGTTTTCAATATAGAAAGATAAAATGGGAGCATGGTTGTAAAATAGAGAACATGTCAATGTTTGCTACTATTTGAATTTCATTTATAGGCTAGCACCATAATGCTATGAGTGCCCACACAATTTTCCAAGTCTAGCACAAGAGATTGAAGAAAATCCAGTGCAACATTTCTAAGTATTTCTTCTTTAATGATTGGTTTGAAGTTTCTAATACTGTCTGATTAACATGATTTGTGTAGGTCTAAAAAACCAACAAAATCCTCATGTTGTGTGCAATTGTAATTGTAACAAAGGGCAATACTTGGTTATGACTTGTGTGACACATCTGATGTTTCATCAACAACCATACTGTAAAACATGGCCAGATGAATTTTGAAAGGGTTTCATTAAGAATCCCTTTGGCATAACATTCAATCTATTCATTCTGTGTTGTTTTGCTTATATAGGTAGCATTTATACCTGAGCTTTTTCAATTTTCTTTTAAAGTAATTTAACCACTGTTTATTCAGTACCTTAAAAGTTCTCTAAAATTCCTTTTGTTGACACCAAACACTCTGGACAATTCCCTAAATATAGCCCTTTTTTAATATAGCCCTGGGCAATATAAAGGCTACTAGGCAAGGGCTGGGGATGAACTGTCAAAAAGTGAACAAGACTATAAAAATGAATGTCTCTCTTTTTTGTTCTAATATGTCTCCTTCTGAAGAGCTGCTATTCTAGACTTTTACCTCATATATTCTCCATGAATTCTCTTGCTGGTGAATATTGCTTGCATGCTGTTAAATTAATTCATGTTAAATGTGTGGAGAATTTATAATAGGGATGGGGGGGGGGAGGGTAAAGTCAAGTCAAATGCTTGTATGGATAATGCAGCCTAAGTAAGTGTCTAAAAAAATCAAAGTAGTTTTTAGAATTCTGGTAACCATCTTCTAACAGAAAAGAATAAGGCAAAAGATGTCACTTTAAGGGTTAAAATAAAATGTACAACACAAGCATTAGTATATGGCTATTTAGAAACAATATAGGCTATAAAATGTATCAAGATTTCTGTTCACATTCTATCTAGCTAAGTAAGAGGAAGAACTTTTAATTTACTAAAAAATTCTAGTCAAGTCATTTCTATTGAGTTTAATTACCTTAAATTACCTTAAATCACATCTTGGAGTGAAATAAGGACTTTTGATCCTGTTGAATCACTCCTTGTGATGACAGTTGCATACGTGGTTGATTAAATTCTGGTGGAAGATTCTGGTGCATCCCAGTCAAATCTCCATGGTTTGTCACTCCACTCAGCATCCAGACGGCGTTTGAATACATCTGTTGATTCAGCAGAAACAGTGTTCTCCTTGAGGTTGTTCCAGAGGTTCACAATCCGGTTTGAGAAGAAGCTGCATCTTGGTCCAGTCTTTGCATGAATTTTGCGGATTTGTTTTGGGTGTCCTCAAGTTATGTTGGAGGGGTCAATCTCCAGGAGCTCATTTTCTTGATTGGTAGAGAGTAGTTTATATGCCTGGATCATATCCCCACGTTTCCGCCTGTAGACTAAAGAGGGGAGGTTGAGTTCCTTCAGCCATTCATTGTAGGGCTTATTTTCCATACCGGCAATCAGGTTAGTGGCCCTACTTTGGATTTGCTCAAGCAATACCTTATCCTTTTTGAATCGAGGGGTGGACAGGATGGTCCCCACCTCCAAGCATGGTCTTACCAGTCCTTTGTAGAGCTTGGTGATTACATGTCTACTTCTGCTGGTAATGCTGTGTTTAATGATACCAAGGGCTCTGCTAGTATTGGCTGAGATCTTCTGTGAGTGGGAGCTGAATTTCAACTGGGAGTCTTCAATAACTCCAAGGTCTCTCTCCTCCTGAACATGCTCCAGTATGTGGTGACATCCAGGATTTTGGGTAATTAGGTATTGTTGCTGGGGGTTGCTGTGTCCAAAGTGTATGACCTTGCATTTTTCAGCATTGAATTCCAGCAACCATCTTTTGACCCAGGAGCACATGTGGTTGAGATCATTTTGGAGGGATTGTCGGGCAGAAGGGGTATTGGCAGGACCTATAAGTTTTGAATCATCCACATAGAGAGTGGTTTTGTTACTGGTGATAAGGGCTAGCTCATTTACGTATATATTGAACAGGGTAGGGCCCAGGACACTGCCCTGGGGGACCCCGCTGGTTACATTGACTTCATCAGAGAGTGCGTAACTATTTGGTCCATTGGTCACTTTCACTTGCTGTGTTCTGTCCCTCAGAAAATCCTTGATCCAACTGATCACTTTTGGACTAAGAGACAGGGTGCATAGCCTGTGAATGAGGTAGTGGTGACAAACCTTGTCAAAAGCTTTGGCTAGATCCAGCAGGATTATATCCACTGGTACTCCTTTTTCTATTAGGTCAGTTACAAGACTGTAAGACTCAAGAATGTTTGTATCCACTGATCTCTTAGAAAGAAAACCATGCTGGCTGCTGCTGATGAGTGAGTTAACCTCAAGATGGTTAATGATGCATTTGTTCACCATTCTCTCCATGACCTTGCATGCCACACAGGTAAAGCTGATAGGTCTATAGTTTGCTGCTGAAGTTTTGCTACCCTTCTTATGAATTGGGATGACTTTTGCCTTCTTCCAATCCCTTGGAAGCTTCTCTTGTGTTAGTGACAAGTTAAATAATTTTACCAGGGGCGTTGAAATAGCAGGGCTTAGTTCCTTCAGCAGTCGTGGGCTCAGACCATCATGTCCAGTTGATTTATTGGCATCAAGCTCCTTAAGCTGTTTGGTTACTTCTTCGACTGTGATTGGTGAGTGTAACATTGGGAAGGCAATGTGAGCCTGTTCTGCTGGTGGGAGGGCTAACTGGAGGTCATCCTTAGAAAACACTGAGGCAAACTGCTTATTCAGAAGGTTAGCTTTTTCGGAGGCGCAGGAAGAGACTGAGCTGTTATTCTCCAGGTCCGGTACTGAGTGTCTGCCTGGTTTATGTAGGGAGATATGTTTCCAGAATAACTTAGGGTTTTCCTTGACATTTTTGGCCAGATGTTCTTTGTAGTTTACAGTGAGTTTCCGCGTTTCTTTTCTGAGGAGATTCCTGGCGATTTTGTACTTCTCGTATACTGTTGTTGTTTTTTGTTTCACAAACTTCTCCCAAAGTTTTTTCTTCCTATTGCATAGTTTCTTGATTTTTGGGGTGAGGAAAGGTAGAGTTTTTGGTTTCTTTTTCCATGTCATGCTGGTATGTTTGGCTAGGCTCTCTAGTAGGGTATTTAATATTCAATTAGTTTTGTCAGATTTGTGTTATTTACATACCAGCATCTTGGTTGCCCTTCTCTGGGGTTTTGAATGTGTTTAGTGTTACTCTTAATATACCAGTTAAGTTATGTCATATTTAGTGTTGCTATACTCAACTGCTGGTCCTGCTAGGGCATTATAGTGGTTCTTGAATAGTCTATATTGCTGTAAAGATGCCTTAAGGATTGCTAGTTAAGGGTCAGAAGAGGGGAGGGACTTTGAAAATAATTTTAAAATTCTGAAAACTACTTTAAATAATCATAAATACCTATCTTCTTCCAAAAAGTATATAGTTGCCCCTGTCCCTCTACTAATATACCAGAATAGGGTAAGATATTCTATAGTCAGACAGCTAATCACTGCTTTAAATCTCCATTGTACCACCTAGAAAGTGAATTGTCTCACCATTGGATTTGTCCAAATTTTCTTAATAAGTATGTGAACTTTAATGTTTTAACCATATACAGCACTGAAAGTCTTAGTTGCATTGATAATCAGCAGTGATTATCGTCAAGGTTCTCCAGAGCCATTGCTGGCACACATGGCATAGAATCCACTTTTCAATTGCTGGGTCTTTTTTACAGGGACAAGTTGCAAGCTTGTCACCCAAAGAATTCTTGGGCATACACTTGAAACTTTATCCTGAATTTGGAAAATACTGCCAAAAATTATGGATATGGGATCTTAAACTTAAAAAAAGTATCTAAGCCCTGGATACATTCAATCTAAGAAAAAAGCAAAATACTTGTATCTAAAAAGGCTAGAATGTAGGGAAATATTTTGTTGAAGTTTACATGTTGAAAAAAAAATTATCCTAGATTTTCCTGAGTTGAATCAGATTTCAAAATGTAAATTTTTATGAACAACAAAAGTTTTTTGTCATATACATTGAATATAGACATCATCAACTGGATTGATATGGTAGACAGCAGCTGTTGTTTTCTCTAAATGGCTGATGTTAGACTGACTATATTAGAGGTTGTACCAGTATTAATCATAGCTGTAGAAGATCACAACTGGGTTTTTACCACTTATCTCATAAATTTAAATACTACTAGCAATACAAACAGAATAGCAGTGCTGAGGCGAATCAGATTTCAAAATGTAAAATTTTATGAATAAGCAAAGTTTTTTTGTCTTATAAATTGAATATTGAAATCATAAACTGGAGTATTTTGGTATTAATTGGACTGATATTAGACTGGCTCTATTCAAGTCTGTATTAGTATCAATGGTATCTGTAGTAGCTCACAACCTACCTTTTACTATTTATCTCCTGAATTTAAAAACTATTATCAGTGCAAACAGAATAGCAGAGCTCAGTAAAATCAAAATTATTGACACTTATAAAATTTTACAATCTAAAATTTTAGTACTAACAAAAGTTTCTTTGGTTGCATAAATTGCATATAAACATTATAAATCTGAATTGACTTGTCAGGCTGCAGCTGTGATTTTCTGTAGATTACTGATATTAGACTGACTGTATTAGAGGTTATACCAGTATTAATGGTAGCAGTAGTAATAATAGTTGGATTAGTTATGATAGGTGGGGTGTGATGGAAGTGTTGGTGGTTAAAATAGTTGTAGAAGCAGTAATGCCACCACTAGGAGTGCTCATGTTGGGAGTGGTTATGTGGTAAGACTAACAGTGCCTGTAGTAGTCATGGTTACAGTTGTAGTAGGGCTGGATATTCCCTGCACTGCAAGAAATTATTAGTTTTTAAAATTAATATTGAATTGTTTTTGAGAAGTGTTTCTTTCTTTTTTCTAAAACTATTTTACTAAAAAAGCAGAAAAGTAAAGTGCTAAGTTAAAATCTAAAACAATCAGAAATAAAGTCAAATGTGAAACTTAAAACAAACACACGCAAAAACAAATAATAGTGGGGATACCTTCTCGTTAAACCCTCAAACCTTAAAATATCATAATAATTTGTAGTTTGAGCAGTGGTAATAATTTGCTTTAATGTCAGTTCATTTTAACTTTGACTTGTCAATTAACTTTAATTTCAATTTATTTTAGTTTTCATTTATTTATTAATGGTAATTGTATTTTAAGCTGAAATTTTATCCGACTTTATTTTATCTTTTTTTTCTAATATTGGTGTTTTTATTTCTTTGAGAAAATTTGTTTATGTTTTTCTTTAAAGGACTTAGGCTAATAAAGTGTTAACTGTAGGAATATTTTTAACGTTTTTTGAAGTTTCCTATTCGAGAACTAAAATACTGGATTCCAACTAGCTAAATACACTTTTACTGTGTAATTACCAATTCCATGATAAAAAATTATGCTATAGTTCAAAAATTTCATAAAGTTAAAGATTAATTGTAATCGTATACTTTAAAAATAAAAAAAGGAAACTAGATGGCTCTGTTTGAGAAATTTTAAATCTGATGTTTTATTTATGTGCAATAAATTCTAGAAAAAATAAAACTGAAGAGAAGTTTTAAAAAAGTGTAGAATAAAATTATTATTATTATTACTCAAAAAATTATTGAAAAGAAAATTGTAAAAATTAAGACAATATGACCATCAAATTACAAAAATTGTAATCATTTTGGTTAACTTTGAATGTCTTTGACAAACTGTTACAGCTTTGAGTTGAATTGGAAGTAAGAGATATGAATATCTTAGTAAAATCTTTTACCTCCAAGGAGCTTTTGTATTGAAACTTGCTGTTTTTAGAATAAATGGATCTTGCAAACTAAAATATATTGGTATTTTAGTGTCAAACATCCAAAACTCATTGTCAAGAAAGTAGAAAACCTAAACTTAACTCATAGCAAAAGGTTTTGTATAAAAATTTTCTTTAAACTTGGCTTCCCTGGAGGGTATTTGATTAGCCTTTAGAATGACCAAAAGTCTTGTTTTATATCTCTATCTTTTTGTTTTATCATGCAAGGGTGCACCCATACAAAAGTTTGTATCTTGTCTAGTATCAATAGATTAAGCAGTTTTTTCCTTTATTTGATTTTTTTTTATAAAATGCTGTTTGACTTGTAATATCTTTTTTTTTTATATTGACGTTTTTTTTATTAACTCTTTACAGCCACCTTCTAATGTACATTTGTTTGATTTCTGCTGAGCAGCAAACATGACTTTAATCCTTAACTTGACTTGATGCAGTTATTATTTTCTTTATCCTGCTAGCTATTACAGAAGTACAAAAAACATAGAGGTATCAGTGGTATTATGGCTTAGGTTCTGTAGCTTCCTGTGTTTTTTCAGGTTTAATAATAATTAAAGCTACTGCTGTTGATAATGCTCTCCTTTAAAAATGAGGATGTGATTTTGCTCTTTGGGGAGGATTTCTCCCTCCCCAAAAGAGATTTTTGTGCTCCTGCTTGACATTATAGATGCTGAGCCACACTGTTTTGTAGTTTGAAATTGTTAATAAACTAAGAAAAACAATAAAAGGGAAATTAGTGAATCAAGTGAATCCTACTACAAAAATAAAGTTAAAGAATTGTTTACTAATTCTGAGGTCAAAAAGCTGTGCAACAGAAGACTGGAGCAGCTTAACTTCAACCTATCTGAGTCTTCTGGTGCTGCTGCCAGTGATCTTAACAGCTTATTTGCTTTAAATCATCCAGAGACTTTCAGCATTGTCTTATCAATTACCTATAGATAACATTTCCCTATCCCATCCTTTAAGGATTCATACTTCCTTTTGTCTGCCCTCATCTTGAATATGCTTGTCCAGCTTGACATCCTGGCATCTCCCATGATGAATCAGAAAAAATTGAATCCGTTCAAAAAAGAGCCCTGAGAATAATTTTTAAAGAAGCCAAAGTACCATACTGACTCCTTCTAAAAAGGCCAAGCTGAAAACTCTTAGAGCACAGGAGAGGAACATTGTACCTCCAGTTTGCAAAAAATGCAATAATAAACCTTCTCACAGAAAACGTTTTCCCCAAAAGAGACTCCCCATCCAGACGCCGCTTGCCATATACAGTTTCTGAACCCGTTTTATTCTTGTATCCCATCCGTAGCTTCACCTCCAGGTATTAAAAAACCTTTGTCCCCATCACTGCTGATAAAATAAACCACCAGTTATCCTTTTTTTCTTTGGTACTGGTGATACCCAAGTTTTATGTTAGTTTGTTTCTTTTGTTCCCTCCCCCTGTTTTATGTGTTCTGTTTTAAACCTTTTTAACGCTAATTTTATTTCACTCTTTTTTATTTTTCATGGCACTTGGTATTCGCCAAGTGACATAGTGATTGCAAATTCTGTTGGTCTTTTGGCCTGTCTGTTGGTCCTGGTTTTGCTAGTTTAGGCGCTTCCAGATAAGCTAAGACGATGAAATTTGGTAGGCTTACCAGTGACCAGACCAGATTAAATTAGAAATAGTCGTTTCTCCGATTCGACCATCTAGGGGGTGGGGGGTGTTGGGATGCTTCATTCAGAAAAATTAGAAAAAATGAGCTATTTTTAACTTACGAGCGGGTGATTGGATCTTAATGAAATTTGATATTTAGAAGGATATCGTGTATCAAAGCTCTTATTTTAAACCTCGACCAGATCCGGTGACATTGGGGGGAGTTAGAGGGGGGAACCTAAAATCTTGGAAAACGCTTAGAGTGGAGGGATTGGGATGGCACTTGGTGGGAAAAATAAGCACAAGTCCTAGATACGTTATTAACATAACCGAACGGATCCGCTCTCTTTGGGTTAGCTGGGGGGAGGTTTAATTCTGAAAAATTAAAAAAAATGAGGTATTTTTAACTTACAAAGTAGTGATCTGATCTTAATGAAATTCCATATTTAGAAGGATCTCGTAACTCAGATCTCTTATTTTTAACCCCGGCCGAATCCAGTGTCATTGGGGGAGTCGGGGGGAGGTCCGGAAATCTTGGAAAAGGCTTAGAGTGGAGAGATAAGGATGAAACTTGGTGGGAAGAATAAGCATAAGTCCAAGATACGTGATTGACATAACCGGACCGGATCCGCTCTCTTTGGGGGAGTTGGGGTGGGGAGGGGAGGGTAATTTAGAAAAATTAGAAAAATGAGGCGTTTGTAACTTACAAGCGGGTGATCAGATCTTAATGAAATTTGATATTTAGAATGATCTCTTGCTTCAGAGCTCTTTTTTTAAATCCTGACCAGATCCGGTGACATTGGGGGAGTTGGAGGGGGAAACCGGAAATCTCGGAAAACGTGAAAATTGATGTATCTTTATCTTATGAATGGGTGATCGGATCTTAATGAAACTTGATATATAGAAAGATCTTATGCCTCAGATGCTCCGTTTTCAATTCGAATCGGATCCAGTGACATAGGGATTGGAGGGGGGAAATAGAAATCTTGGAAGCCAGAAATCTTGGAAAACGCTTAGAGTAGAGGGATCGGGATGAAACATGATGGAAAGAATAAGCGCAAGTTATAGATACTTATACTGACATAATTGGAACAGATCCGCTCTGTTTGGGGGAGTTGGGGGGGGGGTTATTTCGGAAAAATTAGAAAAATTGAGGTATTTTTAACTTAAGAACGGGTGACTGGATCTTAATGAAATTTGATATTTTAAAGATACTCATGTCTCAGGCTCTTATTTTAAACCTCGACCAAATTTGGTGAAATCGGGGGGAATTGGAGGGGGAAATCGGAACTCTTGGAAAACGCTTAGAGTGGAGAGATCGGGATAAAACGTGGTGGGTAGAATAAGAAAATATCGTAGATACATTATTGACGTAACCGGACTGGATCTGCTCTCTTTGGGGGAGTAAGGGGGGGGGGTCCAGTGCTTTGGCAAGTTTGGTGTTTTTGGACTTGCTAGAACGAAGAAAATTGGTAGGCGTGTGAGAGACCTGCACACATTGACTTGATAAAGTTGTTTTCCCCGATTCAACCATCTAGAGGGGTTGAAGGGAGAGGAAAAATTAGACAAATTGAGGTATATTTAACTTACGGTCGGGTGATCGGATCTTAAGGAATTTTGATATTTAGAAGGACATCGTGTCTCAGAGCTCTTGTTATAATTCCCGACTGGTATTAAGCCTCTGATTTTCATTTTAAATGAATCTATTGATTCTTAGAATTTTGTAAGAGCTCATGCCATATTAGCTATTGGCTCTTCTGACCTCGTCACAAGTGCCATATGAGCTCTTAGCTCTTGTTTGTTCAGTTCTTAACTTTCTGACAATTTGTCGCTTACTATTTTTGACCAATGAATTATTTTGCCATTCTGATATTGTTGTTTTTGGCATTGTTTTGCCCGTTTTTAGTTGTTGTGTTTTTTTATGAATTTTTTGTTCTTTTGTTCTTTTTTTTTTTGGTTTTATGACTCCGAAAATGCAGATTGTGATAGACATTCTTTGAAGTAAATATCTTATCTATCTTATCTCATAGATGATTATTTTCTATTTGTTTCTCTCTGTTACTCCATCTTAGATAGAAAGAAGAATTTGAAAACTAAGAAAAACAAGTGTTTTCAAATTTGTAAATTCATTTTTGGAATTTTTTTTAACTCCTCCCCCCCCAAAAAAAAATGATCCTTGCCCCCGAAACAACAATCCTGGACGTGGCCTTGCGAATTATATGTGTGTTTTCTTGATTTTAGCATCAAACTAATATTTCAGAAGCAGAAACCTAATCTCTGAATAATAGACCTCAAATAATGTGATACAGGCTATAATTCTCTTTTTTAACAGATGTTTACCTCGTAACGTGGCACGCATAGACGGTATTGCGACATTCTGTGTCGCTTTATTTATATTTCAACATTTTGTGTTGAAATATCTACATTTTTTTCAAAGCCGTTATCCGTTTTTTTAAACGAAATTACAGAGTCTGGGTAAATTTCAGCAATTTGGAAACAAGGTTTCATAACCCCTTTGAAAAGGAAAGACGGAAAGTCTGGTTTTGAAGATGTTTGTCCTATTGCTCTCTCTCCTATATGCTTGAAACTATTTGAAAGTTTCCTTGCAGATCAGCTAAAGGAAAAAATCCTACCTCTTATTGAACTGAGGTGATTCGGGAACCTCAAATCCACTTCTACCTCCCACTGCCTTGTTTTCTCATCGGCAACATTCGGAAAATCCTCAAAAAACCCAATTTCTGGCTAAACTTAATTTTCATTGACCTTCAAAAAGCATTTGACCTTGCTAAATACAATATATTAGTTGAGAAACTTGTCAGTGAATTTAAAATTGATTCTTTCCTGGTGAAATTGGTTGCTTCCTTTTTATCAAATAGGCTGTAGGTAGTCAAATACCAGAATCATTATTCCAATCTTCTCCCTGTCCACAATGGAATACTCAAGGTACACGACTAGGTTCCCTCCTTTTTCAGTTATATTCAACAGCCTTGCTAAGAAACTTCTTGATAGTTAGAAACTTGTTGATAACCAAACGGTTGTTGAAATGAATAAGCAACCCTATGAGCATTCTCAATGACGCTGCAGACATCGGACTTAGATATAAGACTAAACCGCTCTAAATCCATGATAATGCCACTATTTCCTTAAATCTTGCCCATTTTCTTAATCGTATCCCTCCTGAAGTTTCTATGTCCTTTTAAATTACTTGGCGTTGCTATTTCTTCTAATTTAAAGTGGAATATCCATGTTAAATATATCATCCATATAGCTAATACGCCTGTCTCCCTCCTTCAGCTTCTAAATAAATTTACTGTCCTTCTTCCCATTCTTTAGGATTTATACGTCTATTGTCCGCCCGCATCTTGAATATGCCTGTCCAGTTTGGCACCCTGGTATCTCCTGGGAAAAAATTGAATCCATCCAAAAAAGAGCCCTATGAATAAATTTCAAAGAAGGCAAGGTGTCATGCTCTGTTTCTAAGTAAAACTAGGTTGGAAAAACTACAGCGTAGGAGAGTTGTATTGCGCCTTAGTTTTGCAAAAAGTGCAATAGAAAATCCTTGTACAGAAAGCCTTTTTACCAAACGTCATTCCCCATCCAGATTCTGATCGCTTCAAGCTGTTTCTGAACCCATCCATATCTTGTCTCCCATTCTATGCTATACCTCCAGATAATAAAAAAACTTTTTTCTTCTTCATTACAGGAAAATTGAACAAAATATCTCGCTAGTTTCTCTTTGTTTTGGATAGTGGTGCTACCCAAGTTTCTGTATGTGTTCGCTTTTGGTCCCCCCCTTTTTTAGCGTCCCTTTTTAACTTTTTTCTATATATATATTTACTTTTTTTTAGTTTACTTTGAGCAGTTTCTATCTTTAAAATTTTTTCATTGACATTTCCCATCCTAATCATTGACTGATGAATGATTATTCATTTTGATTTTATTTTTCGTTTTCTTTTTTTTTACGATATTTTTGATTCCGATGTTCGAATTCGGCCCTGCGGGGTTTCTTTTCATTTTCAAAATATCTACTTATAATGAATAGTTCAGAAATCATTACCATAAAAGAAGTTTTTTACAGTTTTTACAGAAAAGTAAACAGGTGTATTGAAACTTAAGACAAGCAGAAATAAAGTTTGTTATCTGAAAATGAACTGAAACAATTTGGATGAATGAACCAATTCAAGCCAAAATAAACGGAATAAAGGTGAAAAATCACATCAAACAAATATAGGTTAAGGATAGCAGATATTAGGTTACTATAGGCCTATATGACTGTACGAATCTTAAAACGTAAAATAAAAAAAACAAGTTTTTTTTCAACTGAAAGTAAGGAGCGACGTTAAAACTTAAAACGAACAAAAATTGCTCCGTATATGAAAGGGCCTGTTCCCTCCTCAAAGCCCCCCTCTTTGCGCTAAACTTTGACTCTTTCTCTCAAATCTACTTTTAAAACAGTGAAAAACTTTAGCGTAAAGAGCGGGGCGTTGAGGAGGGAACAGCCCCTTTTATACACGGAGTAATTTCTCTTCGTTTTAAGTTTTAATGTCGCTCTGGAAATGAGGTGAAGGGTGTTAGATATTTGTGCCAATATATATATATATATATATATATATATATATATATATATATATATATATATATATATATATATATATATATATATATATATATATATATATATATATATATATATATATATATATATATACATATATATATATATATATATATATTATATATATATTATATATATATATATATATATATATATATATATATATATATATATATATATATATATATATATATATATATATATATATAACTGATTTGTAATATGCCATTAAGGTTCAAAAATAGAAAGAAAATATATGATCGCAAAAGTATTTGTTTTAATCTAGGCTTGACGTTAGCATACACAGTTTTGCTGTTGTATCTGAAAAATTAAGATTCTGTATAATTTTCCTATTTGTGTGTCATGGTGGTAGATCTACTTTTACACTATGTTGACAATATACTGAACTAAGAGCTTGAATACCTTTTTTGAGGAAATTAGTATACAAACCAAATAAAAAGAAAACAGAGTGGTTACTTTGGGACAAGTGCTGTTTCATTTTTACCCAAGGGCGTATCCAGGATATTTATTAGGGGTGTGTGTGTGGGTGTAAAAATTTAAAATAAAATCATCAAAAAGTGTTTATATACTTTTTTACGAATGGAATTTTTTTTTGGGGGGGGGATCAAACTGCATAACACCTCGCACTCCTGGATACGACCCTTTTTGTCTATGGCTATTACCAACAATTTTTGCTAAGCTAGAGAACCTATTGTCAGAAACCACAGGTGAATGTGTTAACCATAAGTCATTTATTGTCAAGATTCTCAACCATCTTAGAGACTCAAGTAGGGATAGAATAGATAATGATAAACAAGTGATGATCTTGGAAAAGTCATATCGCTAAAATAGGACTACGCTGTATCAACACTCAGGTGAAGTCTAATAATGCAGATATTTCAGGCAGATTTCAAAGTCTCAAGGAAGGTGAAATAAAATCTGGCTGTTTGAATTGGTTATGTGGAAATTTACGCAACAGCATATATTTTTAACTATTCGGAGAAAATAGAAATTTGATTTTTTAATAAAAAAGACATAATTTTTGGTAGTAGCGAGTGTAAGTTTAAAAAAGAGAAATTTGGATCAAAAATCAGCAATCCATAAGTTGAGAACATATGACACCAAGCAGCTTAAGAAGGTGCAGCATTTCTTTGAAGATATAATTGTCGTCAGGAATCAACATATTTTCAACGTTTCAATTTTAAGTTCAAAAATGGTTCTCAAATTTAAGTTATTATGTTTGCTTATTCATTTACATAATTCAACGTGGCAACACTGTAGATAATGTGATGCTGCCCTAAAAACTTCTAAATTTTGAAACAGCCAAAGAAAAAAAGTGGTTTTTAAGTATGATTAAACCTAAGATAGGTCTAGGAGGTAAAACATATTTTCAGAATGTTTTCATCGATAAAACATTCTTGATTTATAGCAAGGAAAAAGCCCTAAGTATTGCCCCCGCAACACTTTGGTCAACAAAGCCAGCCAATAGATGCTGCAGGTCTACAACACTTCACTTTGCCCGAGCAACCTAAGACTAGTTTTCAGCTATTACGGTTTTGTTTTTGTGTCACAAAATTGTCCTAATTATAATTCTGACACCTGAACTAATATGTTAATAATTTTTATGAGACAATTTGAATATTTCTGAGGATTTGAACTAGTACTTACTAGTTTGATTTTTTGCACTAGTTTGGCTTCGCCCAATCAGATTAGGTTGAAAGTGTCAAAATATCAAGGTTAAGTCATGCAATTGTATTAATTAACCTGTTCATTGCCAGCTTTTTATCCTTTCACTACCTAAACTGTCCTAATTAAGCAGTAATGTTTTAGAATCTTGTTATTACGGAGCAATGATAAAATGGACTCTTTCTCTTCTTTTTCAGAATTCTTTCGAAAGAATTGAAGATGCAAGGTGTGTGCAGCTTGAACCCAGATTACTACCAGGTAAACAAGTTATAATTCCGTAAATATTAGAAGTTGATCCAAATTTTACGTCGTCGGCGGTTGGATTACTGGCGAGCAGTCCTCTTAAAGTGCATACTTTGGAAATATCCCTCGAAATCTTCGAATCTTAACGGTCAAATTCGGGGGCGTAGTTTTGGCAAAATCCTGGGTTGGGGGAGCAAAGTTAGAGCCAGTTTATCCAAGTCAGGTGAAAATGACTAAGTAAAAAATAAAAATGAGCCATATAGTACCGTAAAAGCAAGGCTTTACTAAAAATGATTCTTTGGAGGCTTGAATTATGTAGGCCTATCTTAGTTTTGATAAGATTTTTGAAGACGCTAACTTTCAGCTGAGGGTGCAAACTGGGGTCTGGGGGGCAGCTGCCACCCTCCCCATAGCAAATGATGTCCCTGGTCATTTTCGTTATCTCATGTTAGATATCTTAAGATCTTTGATCTCATTATAAGATTTTCATTCGCTGTTCTGGTCCATTTAGTACAACTATTTAGGGATTTCACCCAAGAGAAAAATATTGACCAAGGACCTGGACCAGAGGGAGGGGGATGTAAGAGGGAATATGGAAGTTTGTCAGAAACGGCTCCAAGAGGAGCTGCCACCTTGTTTTGCAGTGTACGCCTGCTTTTTTTCGTAATATTTTTTTTGACCAATGAAAAACATTGAATATAAGCTTCATGGAAGAGCATTCGCACATTAAGCCTTATAGGTGAAATCAAATCTTTCAATGGGCTAGCATTGTTTCGTTCGCTAGATGTCATCAACAAGCAGTTTTGAAAATACCCAACACAGCAGAGCCCTTTATCTTATAGCGCTGACATTAATAAGGCAAGACCTTGCTAATTCGAAAATTTTTTTTTAAGAAACGCAATATGAAGCATTTGTCAATATTGTTCTTAGTATTAACTTTGCATTTACAGAATTTACAATGTAGGTAAAACTTAACCACTATTTTAGATGGCTATATGCAGATACGTACGCATACGGTTGTTTGGGGAAAGCGTCGGTTGGTTAAAGTAGCAAAAGGCAGACGAAGTTTTTGGACAAGTATATGTGAATTGGGCATATAGAATCTATTTCATCAAGTATATTTCATCTAGATTGAGAAATCGTCTGCTGCAAAATGCATTGTTAGTATCAAAAGGGGGGGGGGGGGCAAAATTGTCGTTTTTTAAACGAAAATACCGAAAAAAGACATTTTTCAATGCAATATAGGCAGTTGCAAAATCTAAGGGGAGGATGGAAGAGGCCCCCCAGGTGACGCTACTACTATGCGAAGAGTTACGTCCCCGTTAAGCCCTCGTTGAGAATCTCTGCTCTAAATTGATCATTTGTCAAGACGTGTCGGGAACTGAGCCCCCTCCTCTCAACTCTTTGTCCACATTACTCATGGATGATTACTCACCTTGTACTTCGGTGATTTTTTTTGGATGTCCTGGTTGTTCTTGCAAGATGGTTTTATTACCAAATCTCCGTACTTCCTTTTCCTATTTATGCGGATTTCATACTGGTTTTTCTTCCTCAGATTCAGGCTAAATTAACTTGTAAATTTACAATTTCTAAAATTTCAAACTAATGGGTAAAAATGATACCACGGGTGTCTTTGCCCATTATACGTTTAGAGATGTGTTTGAGCTCATTTGAGCGTTTCTAGGAAAATGCTCCATGTTGGTAAGTGGAAGTAAAAAATTTAACGAAAAGTAGGAAATTGCGCTCATGAATGCAGTGATGAAGAGAGGTGAAAAAAAGAAGAAGACGGAAACCCAGTACAATCTGAGTTTCTATCGCATAAAAAAGCACAGAAAAAAAAAGTATGATCAGAATTAAAATCTACTTTTGGCAGAAGGAATAAAACTTGAATAAATCCATTGAGAACTTCTCAAGTGCAACAAGCGATAGAATAATAATTAGATACCCTGGACAAAGGGAAGTTTCTAAATTTTAAATAGCCACTGAGAAAAGTTTCGTGATAATGGTGAAACTAAATTAAATTTTTATGGTTTGTTTCCCCGTAGGGTATTAACACGCACAGGTAAGTATACATAGGGGGAGAACTGTCGGCTCAGACTCTGCCTACAATCTTAGTGTTTTAAAGAATTCTTGTATCAGTTTTGGTCATGGAGTCCTTTGACGTGAGCTCTCTCCAGAAATTAGTATCTACAACGCTGACTAGCTCTGATATATTGATAGACTCTGCGTATATGTCGGTGCCTGTACGCTTCTCATGTTTTAACAGGTGGATCCTCCTATCCTTACCCTGTGAATAAGTATTATTTATGCCACAGTTTTGAGTCCCTGTGGCCTCGGGCCCTGGGGAATAATTTTAAGGTATCGAATCCCCATACAGAACAAAAATCCACTTTTTTATTAATAAAATAATAAGAGGTTTTAGTAATTTTATTTTTACAATTTACTCAGAGCGATTGAGTGTGTAGTCATTGTCCATCCTTTCTTCCCTAATATCTAGTAATAGCTAATTGATTTACTCTTTCTATAGTTTTGCCAAGAGTGACGTAATGCTAATTGGCAAAAATCGATTTTATATCTAGGAAAGAATCTTTCATTCATATACAAAGCGTCTCTCACAGACAAACAAAATGCTGTGTGCCTATACGTTAAGTGCTATTGTTAGTGTTGTTGTGATGGTGATTGTGTTTATTTTTGTGGAATGCCATAGATGGAAGACATATTGAATCTGAGAAAATAAAAACTCGGTAGTCTGTTTCCATTTTTGAGAAAATTTTTACCATTAATTAATTACTAAAATATTCTACAAGAGTAAGATAATTCCTATAAAAGAGTACTTTTACAAGACAGAGACAAGTACATCAATATTCTCACTTGTAGCCAATAGTTGTCGTTAGCCAAATAGAAAAACAAACATACATATAAATCTTAAAAATTTTCTTTAGTGGTGCAGTGGGTTGATCTTAGCTTGGTGTGCGGAAAACAGAATACTCAGCTGCAGCAATGCACTGCAGAGCTCGGAACTCGATTCCTGTGTTGAGAGCTGCAGCAATGCACTGCAGAGCTCGGAACTCGATTCCTGTGTTGAGAGCTGCAGCAATGCACTGCAGAGCTCGTAACTCGATTCCTGTGTTGAGAGCTTCAGCAATGCACTTCAGAGCTCGGAACTCGATTCCTGTGTTGAGAGCTGCAGCAATGCACTTTAGAGCTCGGAACTCGATTCCTGTGTTGAGACCTGCAGCAATGCACTGCAGAGCTCGGAACTCGATTCCTGTGTTGAGAGCTGCAGCAATGCACTTCAGAACTCGGAACTCGATTCCTGTGTTGAGAGCTGCAGCAATGCACTGCAGAGCTCGGAACTCGATTCCTGTGTTGGAATCGAAATAATAAAAGAGCCTATATAAAGCTATTTATTCGAAGTTAAAATCATGCGCCGTTGATTTTTGAATTAAAATGGAATAGTTGTGGGCATCAAGTCAGGGCTAATTGTAGAAAAAGCCATGACAGATAGTCCAATTGAGTGAGAAGCAAACATGGCATTAATTCTCCCCTTATTAGGATTGTATAAAAAGGAGATTAGTTCATTTATTAATTACGCTAAATTAGGAATTACGCTAAATCAGTAAAAAAAATGCTTGTTTCTTCAAGCTATCTCCTATTAAAATCGGATAAAAAGAAAAGATTAAAAAAAAGTCAGTAAAGAGTGACATTTGAACTTGAAACAAACATAAATTAATATGTGTGTATAAGGGAGCTTCTCCCTCAATCTCCCACTATTTAATCTAGTGTTTTACTAATTCTCTACTGGAAGTATTTTTGAGATGAGCAAATATATCTTGTTGTTAATTACAGCTGTTCTATTTATCGACTATCTTTAGAAACGTTTGAACTAACAAATTTGTATTAGAGCAGATTCGCAACAATAAGACATTCACTCTTTATGGGTTATGCAAAATACTTTTATCGCATTCCCACTGGTTTTGTGGTAGAGCATTTGCTCTTAAAGGAGTGGAGCAGTAAGTCAAGCTTTAGTGTACAGGGCGTAAGATTGAGAGGGAAAACTCCTTTTTATATAAGATAATTCGTGTTCGTTTTAATTTTCAAACAAACCATCTGCTTCATCCTATATTCATTTATAAACAGGAACTCCCAGCTTTATCCTATATATATATATATATATATATATATATATATATATATATATATATATATATATATATATATATATATATATATATATATATATATATATATATATATATATATATATATATATATATATATATATATATATATATATATATATATATAGGATAAAGCTGGGAGTTCCTGTTTATAAATGAATATAGGATGAAGCAGATGGTTTGTTTGAAAATTAAAACGAACGCGAATTATCTTATATACAAAGGAGTTTTCCCTCTCAATCTTACCCCCTGTACACTAAAGCTTATATATATATATATATATATATATATATATATATATATATATATATATATATATATATATATATATATATATATATATATTTATATATATATATATATATATATATATATATATATATATATATATATATATATATATATATATATATATATATATATATATATATATATATATATATATGCCAGCTACTTGAATCTAGGGGTATGATTTCTGTAATAAAGTGTCTAAATAATTTATCCAAGAGGAATTTAATCAAACTTTTCTGGATTGTTAAGAATAATACAGCTCTTGATTATAATTTTAAAGTAATATGTGATACAATTTGCATTCTAACTAAAACGAAATTTATTTCAAAAAAGAAAAAGTTCGATAAGATTAGTAATAAGGATAACAGATTATATTTACCTATTAATTTTACTTGTAAGCAGATTGAAGATATTAATTTACCAGAAATTTTAAATCAGCGGCATGTGAAACAGGCCCTTCCTAGTAATTTAAATTATAATGATAGTCCAGTTTTAACTTATAAATTTTCAAAAACTATTGGGCAAATTATTTTTAAATATAATTTAATACTAAAAAAACTAGATAGCGATATAAATTGGAAACCGGTTTGTAATTGTAAGCAACTTGGCCCATTTGTAAATCCTACTTACAAACATGTTATAACAGGGGACTTGTCAATAATAAAGCAAGATGATCTTCAAATTATAATGAATAAAGGGGCAAATTTCCGTCTTTCTCATCATCTGAAACCATCGAGTATTCTTGATGGCTTGGAAAATGATTTTGATTTATTTATTGATAAGTGGTGTAAGAAAGAGAATAAAAATAAAGAGAGTTTTCAAAGTTGGAAGAATTTAATTATTAGTAGAGTAAGAAATAAAATATATTCTAACTTAAAAAATAGTAACACTAAATCATTATTTTATAATGCGAAGATTAAACAAGCAATTGCTAATCTAAAGAATGAATTTGTAATTGTGCCAGTGGATAAAGCTAATAATAATTTTGCCATAATTTGTCAGAAGCTGTATTGTGATATCTTAAAAAGGGAGTTATGCACAACTAATGTTTATGAAAAGGTAAATATAGAGGATGAGAATTTAATTGAAAAGACTGAAGAAATACTTTTTAAAAATTTTAATATTAAAATAAATGACAATGATAAAAAGTTCCCTTTCCTATATTGGACTGTAAAATTTCATAAGAATCCCCCTAAACCACGGTTTATTGCTGGAGCAGCTAAATGTCCAACCCGCATTGCTGCTACTGACCTCTCTTTAATTTTAAAGGAAATTGTAAATAAACTTAAAACCTATTGTTCTGGTATTAAAAAATTTTCGAATTTTAATCCATATTTAAGTGTTAATAATTCACTGCAGGTGATAGATTCTTTAACAATGGTTTCAGCTAAAAGAATTGAGTCTAAAAGAATGTATACTAATTTATCACTCAATTTAGTGTTTGATAATTTAAAAACTGTTATAAAGAAATCTTTCCTCTTATCTAGTAAAAGGTTCTTAAAAATAGACAGTTATAATAAAAAAGCCATATGGACAAACTGCTTTAATACTACAGTTAACTTGAGATGTTACAGCTTGGATATGATTTTTGAGTTATTGGAATTTGTTTTATACAATACTTATATAAGATTTGGGGGTGATTTGTACAAGCAAATTATGGGAATTCCCATGGGGGGGAATGCCAGCCCATTTATAGCTGACTTGTTTTTAAGTCAACTAGAATATAAATATATGATGGATAAGAATAATCCAATTAATTTAAAACATGCTTTGTCAAATAATAAAAGATATTTAGATGATATTTTGGTCTTAAATTGTAAGGATTTCATTGATATTTCTAAAAATATATATCCATCAGAGCTTATTCTTGAGCCTAGTCATGGCGCTGGTCATGAAGATCATTTCTTAGATTTAAATATTAATATTTGTGATAATAATAAATTAAGTTTTAAAATGTATAATAAAACGGATGATTTTGATTTTGAAGTGATTAGTTTCCCATTCCCTGAAAGTAATATACACTCAAATATCACATATTCAGCGTTTTTCTCACAGTTACTTCGTTATGCAAGGATTTGTAGTAATTATATTGATTTTAAAAATAGATGTAAAATCTTAAGCCAAAAATTGATATCAAAGGTTTTTCTGCAAATAAATTAACTTGGCAATTTAAAAAATTTAGTATTCATTATAACGAACTTTTAAATAAATATCAAAAGAATTATCTAGAAATACTTAAAGAAATTTTAAACTAATTTCGGAGGTTCGAGAAATGTTGTCACAGCGCCATTTATTTTGAATTGTGTTTCTATTTGAGCGGAATTTTTAAAAAATTAGCCACATCGTAAAGATGAATTATATAATTGTTTAGTTCATTCAGGTTTTTTGCAATGTGTTAATATTTGTGATTTGGTAAAATTTATAATATTTAGTTTACCTATTGTTGCTAAAGGGAGGGATATGTTAACAGGATAAGCTTGTTTTGGTTTTACTTGGTTGTTTTACGTTTGCTGTTTTTCTTTTCATAGGCATGTATTTTGGGGGTGATACCTGACGCGGGGATGCCATGGATATTCTGTGGTAGCCACAACACTGTGCTGGGTAGAGAATTTAGAGTGGCGAAACCCTATATAGGCCAGTGTATTCTCCTGATGAGCCCTTATGTTGGGTGTTGCCTCTGAATTATTTGTCTATATTATTTTTTCTATTGTTTGGTAAATGACGACTTATACTTATTGACGACATGACTGCCTGTCCATGGATTATTCTTTATGGTTGATTGTGTGTGGCTATGCTGTTTGACCTATGTGATTGTATGGATGAGTAGGGTTAAGGCCTCATTCAAGTGCTGGTCTATATTAATCACTAATTTAGGAAAACAGTCTTCCTTTTCTCCTTCTGTCTCTCTCTTTTTTTTTTTTTTTTTTTTTTTTTTTGTGTTTGTGCTGTAGTATTGGTGATTTCACTTTTCATGATATATATATATATATATATATATATATATATATATATATATATATATATATATATATATATATATATATATATATATATATATATATATATATATATATATATTATTCCAAACAGAGGGAGACCAATAGCTCATTTAACTTAATCAAGGCTGATTGATACATTTGAAGCACCTCTCCCTCCCCAGAAGCGAATCAGCTGACTACAACCCTAATAGCTAATGAGAAATTATGCAATACTCTATAACTGTTTGTATTATTCGATAAACGGTTCATAATAGTGCCATATTTTTTTTATGAACACTTCAACTTACTTAGTTCCCATTCGCAAACAATTTTTGGGATTCCAAGGTCATCGTTAAGTAAAGAACTAAGTAATTTGCTTCATACAGAAACCAAGTTAATGCCTCTATAATAAACATATTTACTCTTATCTTATCACATTTCTTTAAAAGGGGTTTAAATAAAGTTTTGCCAAAACCATAGGGTTTTTTTCAAGACTCATACCATAATCTCTAGTAATTTATCTCTACCTCCCAAACACCATCTTTCAAAACTCTTTTATCACATTATCAGCACCTGATACCTTATTATTTTTTAACCCTTTTAGCCCTGTCTCTAACTTCTATGCAAAATAAATCTTATTTTACTTCCAAATTGTCAAATTCATTCTTTAGTATACAATTTCCTACAACTAAACTAGATCTATGTTGTATGGGCAACGTGAGGTGTTGCGGCAACCTTTGTTTGGCTTTGCCGAGTGAAGTGTTGCGAGAGCAACACTTTGGTTTGGTTTCCTCGCTTAGATTAAACGCTGAAGTTGTAAATCTGTAAGGATCTTAAAATAAATACTATAGACACCTGCATCATAAAGTTATCCGTGAGTTTGTAGAGTGAAGAAAACATAGCTGCGACTCTACTGAATTGTTTCCATCTGTATTGGCTGCGTAAATAGTTGGTTTCTCCGAATAAGGATTAAAGTCAACTGCAGTATTTGCTACTGGGATTCATCTTATCCCTATTTGATATTAGTCTTATATCCGTCGAGATAAAAATAGTTCCAGTAGCAAATACTGCAGTTGACTTTAAAATCTGTATAATATAAACAGGGAAAATCTATAACAGGAAAACAGATAAAATGAAGAGGAGGTCAACATTCGAATAAAGAAGTCGGTATCTAGCATACCTTGGTAGAAATACTAAAACTGAATGAGCTCTAAAACAAAGAAATGTGGTTTCGGCTAATTTGTCTTTAGTGCTACGATAACTGGGTTGTGGTAACTGTAATACGTCACTGGATTCCTGGCAAACCATTTGGCTGGCGATTCTACGTACACATGGTCAAGCAATGTTCCTTTTCTTGTAGTATATTTTCGAACAAGCTGTTGAAAACTGCATTTTTCAAAATGAGAAGGAAGTGAAGATTCTTCGTTGATGTTAACGTTGAAATCTCCAACAATAATCGTGTGTTTGATGTCTTTGTTCGTAGCATAACCAACCCTTCTGTAGACATAGTAAACAGTCAGATCCATAGTGTAATGGGTCACTTTCAAATTGCAGGTTTTTCACTCACTAACCTGTGGATCTTGGCTTGGCAGGGTAAAGACGCGCGGCGTTAGCCCTCTGCGTCACCAAACTCAACAGATTTGTAAATATTTTGGCAGATAAACAACTAAAATCAACAAAATAGTGATTCAGAGATCACACGTAGGACAACAGTCCTGTTCGGGACACAACCTGTGGATCTATTTTATCATGTCTGATCTAAGTCCTGATGGTGAGGCATAGGGGGATTAACAGAAACTACTCCGCTTGGAAGTACTGAACGGGAATATGGCCAGTTGCCAAGCACCAGAAGTCTTTAGACTTCTCATGTCTTCCTGTTTGATTACTAAGTCTGTTGACATGGAATGCAACATCGCCACAAAGTCCCGCAGAACGATGATTAAAATAGGTTACATTCTCAAGTTAAATTATGAGCAATCACTTATTGTGTTATTTTGGTTTCAGAAATTCGTGGATTTCTTGGAAAATTGTCGAAATCTATTGGGGATGTAGGACATGAGCATCGAAATTGTATCATTCAAATAGAAGCAGACAAATTCGGGACATGCATTGTCTTCGATGACTGTTCGAAAGAATTGATCGACTCCTTTCAGGAATCCAATGAAAAGGGATTCTATGTAGAGTTGAAAAACGTCAATGTACGTGAAAATGAGAAGGGACATGTGTCTGTGTTTGTGACGACAGCTTCAGAAATTGGAGTCTTAACGGACCTACCGAACTTTCCGAAGAAAGTTGGACACTTGACTCATACCATCAAAGCAATTAAAGAAATTGCCCCAGCGTCGCTGGTTCATCTGAAAGGGCAATTGCTAAGTATTTCTACTGTAGAACAAGTTCAAGTGCCTGGCAAGTCCGGGCCATCAAGAGAATCGAAACTCCAGCGTGGAGAAATAGCAGATGCAACGGGCAAGATCAAAGTGACATTTTGGGGAGAAACAGGTGCCACCTTAGTCGAAGGAAAGTTCTATGATATACAGGATGCCACCGTAAAACACTTCGGAAGCACCGCCAATATTTCTGTCGGCAGCTCGACTTTTGTGCAGGAGACAGAACCATTTGAAATTCCAGACCACGTTTCTCAGTCCTTGACTGAAACCGCCAGCATCGTAGCATTGAAGCTTAAAAGTTCTCTACAATGTTTAGGCTGTAGCGGAACGACTATCATGAATAGCGGCAAATGGCGGAAATGCCAAAGTTGTGAAATGATATATAGAGATACACCAAACCTCAAAAGGTCTTTTGCTGGCAGCCACGCGATTCTTCACAATGCGGGGGAAACGTACACGGTGACGTTTTCTGACAACGCTGTCAAATCGTACGCTGAAACATTGGAGTCTTCTGGTGACGAAGATATTATCGATGCCCTTTTGGACTGTGAAACAGTGGAGATACTGTTGAATGACAACAGGTCTGTCGTTTTACACATCCAACCAAACAAAGCACAGACTACTCAAAACTGAAAATAATAGCCTTATCTGCTGTTATGCTTCATTATTTTCGTATTATTTGAACTGTATTTTAGTTTTGTGTCAAATTATAATGATTTCTGATGAATTAACTGGACAATTACCTTTAATAGTTGAACAGAAGAGGTCTACTATAAGCCACGAGTCGTTCCTTATTTCTTTGGGAATCATGAAACTTTTAAAATTTGAAATGTACATTAAGTTCACTCTTGAAGACATAAAGGCTGTATCTTGCTATGGAAGGTGTCAACCCCTCCGAACTTTCAAACTTTTATATTTTATATGAAATAATCTTTATACTAAAAACCGGATAACCGATTCTTACTTCAAATCTATCTCCCTGGTGTGAGAAACATGGTACCAATTTGTCCTTACTATAATATGAAACATAGATAACAATTTGTATTATGGTCTAACAGCCTATTGTTGTCTTCAACGCCCTCACATGTCTCACCATTGGGATTGACCTATTTTTTGTTTTACTTTATACCTTGCGACTGAAGTTGTCAACTCCTCTTAACTTTCAAACTTTTATGTTTCTTGTAATTACATATATTTACCCCTTTTACATTTTAGCCGAATCTTACTTACAAGTCCATCTCCCCGTGATGGACATGGTACCGTATCGTTATCAAGGCCTATCGATCGCCGTTGACAAACAAAATTCTATCTATTAGTTCAAAAGTTGATTTTTGAAACGAACTATAGGTACACCAAGTAGCCAAAATCGCTAACCCCTCATTGCCGAACACGACTATGGTCTAACAGTCTATTGTTGCTTACAAGTGTTTTACATGTCTCACAATTGCAATCGGCCTATTTTGGGTTTCAGTGTCTACCTTACTACTGAAGTTGTCAACCCATCTAAACTTTCAAAATGTTGTATCTCGTGAAGGAATAACTACTTACAAGTCCATTTCCCTCCGATAGACATGGTACCATATCGTTTCGACCATGAAACACACTGGCAAAAAATAATAGGTATACCAACTACCAAAATCTGCTAACCCTTCATCACAGAGTAACACTTTGGTTTTGTTTCTTCGCTATCTGTTACACGCTGAACTTGTCAACCCATCTAGGTTCTGAAAATGATATGTTCCAAAAAGAGTTTTTTCCTGAACTGATGACACAATCCGTAATCACATGGCTATAGGTTAAGTCAGGTTTTAAAGAAATACAGAACATCGAAAATAGGGACTAAATTGACTTTGCAGACGGTTGAACTTTATCCTTTTCAATCGTAGACATCGGGACTGGTGAAAACTTGCGACATCTTATACAACCTATTGGGTATTATGAAGCTGTCCGTAACTGTTCATGACCATTGGATGACCTTTATCCTTTTCAATCGTAGACATCGTGATGGATGAAAACTTGGAACAATATCTTATATAATCTAGTTGGTATTATAAAGCTATCCGTAACTTTACAGGATCAAAATACCATAGATGATACTCCATTAATTATTACGAAAACTTGGGACATTATCTTATACGACCTATTGGGTATTATGAAGCTGGCCGTAACTGTTCATGACCATTGGATGACCTTTATCCTTTTCAATCGTAGACATCGTGATGGATGAAAACTTGGAACAATATCTTATATAATCTAGTTGGTATTATAAAGCTATCCGTAACTTTACAGGATCAAAATACCATAGATGATACTCTATTAATTATTACGAAACTACCTCATTGTATCCTTTGCACCCGTTGCGTAAATACTTAATTCTAGGTTACAGTGAGTGATAGACCATCGATACAAACTTTCTTGCCGTCAAATTTACAGAGATCGAATACAATGTGCACCAATTTGCACAAATTTCTAGCCCAAAGTGAACCGATTCTTACTTACAAGTCCCTCTCCCGTGATAAGACATCAATTTCACTGGAAACAAATAAATGGGTACGCCAACTAGCAAAAGTTTCAAACCCCTCATCACTGAAGATGATTGTAGCTTAATAGCCGATTATTACTTACAAGTCCCCTACATGTCTTTCTTACCAACACTGGAACCAAATTGGTCTTATCATCAAATACACCGGAAACAAATAATAGGTACACCAACTCGCAAAAGTTGCAAACCCCTCATTGCAACTAGCAAAAGTTGCAAACCCCTCATCGCTGAAGATGATTGTAGCCTAACAGCCGATTATTACTTACAAGTCCCCTACATGTCTTACCACTGGAACCAAATTGGTCTTACCATCAAATACAACGGAAACAAAAGATAGGTACACCAACTAGTAAGAGTTGCGAACCCATCATTGCCTAGGATGATTATGAGCTAACAGCCGACTGTTGCTTACAAATCCCCTATATGTCTCTCACAATTGTTATCGGCCTATTTTTGGTTTCAGTGTGTAACTTACTACTGAAGTTGTCAACCCCTTTAAACTTTCAAACTGGTATATCTCATGAAGGAATCTTTGTACAAAAAAATGGATGACATATACTTTGATCAGCTCATCAAAAGCTATCGACTGCCGTCGAAAAAAAAAATCTATCTGTTTTAGTTCAAAAGTTGACTTTTTAAACTCTAATTTCTTTAGCAATGAGAGAACTTTTAAACTTTAAAAGATACATCTAATACCATTTTTCTACCGCAATCCCAAGTGCGAATAGCCGAATAATAAACTCAGCTGAAATCACGAACAGAAATGGGTAGAAACAATAGAAGGCAGCACTTTCGGACCCGTGGGAAAATGCCGCTTTTTTGCTTCTCTAAATTTTTCTATTTATCACTCGAAGAAGATATATTGGCTGTGGGGCAGGGTAACTGTCGCATATATTTAACACTTATAGATTTTAGTCCATCTTCAATTTGAAACTGGTGCCTGCCTGCTTGCCTGCTAGAACGGAGCTTTCCACTCGAAAGCAGAAACATGGTTTGATGAAACGAAAGCTTGGCTGCATAACTTCAGATAGTCCTCTCTGACATAGGCTATACAACTCCTCTTCACTTCACACACTATAGGCTCTGGCTCAAGGACAAGCAAAAACCATCCTTTTTGGCCCCAGGCAAGAGTTCTACGAAGCTTTCCAAAATGTAAAGTCATATTCATCAATCCGGCCTAAGGTCCACACTTTCCGTAAAAACCGCAGAGGTTAGACCCTTACCACTTTCTAGGAATAAGCTGAAATCGGGGTGCTAGGAACAAAAAAAAAAACCCACGACAAAACCAAAGTGTTGCTCTCGCAACACAATTATGGTCTGACAGATTGTAAAAATGTACTACTTGTCTCTTTTTAACACTCCTTATCAGTAATTGATGTCCTGTTCCTGTCAATAAAAAGTCTAGACTGACTACTTGCTTTTTATTTCTTAACATCTCAATGCAATATTTTATCATCGTGCTGTTGGGCTGCATCTTCTAGATCCTTGGCAATTTTATCCACGACCTCCATTTCATACCTCTTCAATTCATACTTTTATGTCTTCTTTACTTCCCTTACTTTCCTCTTATTCTCATATGATCAATCACTAAAGTAAATTCTTGCATAAACCTCTCTTCTTTAAGGAGAAAGTGTACGCCATAGTTCATGGCTTTTCATATCATTGACCTTAAATACTTTTGGAAGTTTATGTTACAATCAGGACAAGAAATGTATTTCCGGATTCTCTTATGTATTGGTATCTCTAATGGATAAAGATGGAAAATCCTAACCCGAATTATGATATAACAATGTGTTTTGTATTAATATAGCGTATTTTATGCTCACATCACTCTTGAATACTGTGTTTTTCTTGAAAAGAAAAAAACAAATTTCTAGCAATATTGTACACCCCTTGGTGATTATCTTTTTCTTTAAATTGCTAAATACACCTTCCCCAATCTGTGCGTGGCGTACAGAACTACCTTTACTATATTCTACTGGAAGGAGCCTTTTCCCTCCTCCTGAAATGAGTTAGACTTCTCACGAAATGGTATCCTGGGTATGCCAGTAATTTCAGTATTTGAAATGGTCTAAAAAATTGTCAATACTGCAGATTTTCAAGCATGTCTAAGAGAATACGTTCAGAAACTAATAACCTAGTAGTTTAGTCATGTCACTGGACCCCATTTTCGAATGTGCAAAATGTGTCTGTGTATATCAGCCCTCCTCTCCAAAAAAACTTACCAAGTGTGTAACAATATAGATAAAAACCGCACAGCATTTCCTTGATTAGATGGTATTTCATGTGAAGATGGTTGTCGATTTATGTTCATTAGCCGAATTTGCAAATACCTCGGATTGAACCGTAAAAATTTAAGTCAGCAATAATAAAAGCATAGAAATTAAACAACAAAAACCATGTACTTGTAAATAGCTTATCAGTCAAGTAGACATTAAAAGAGTACGTAGGCCTAATATAGGAAAAAATCAAACGTTGAAAAAAATTGGAAAAGTAAGAAAAAAACAAAGAAGAAAACATATGTTCTTAGGGAAGGATAAAAAAAAAAAATAAACTGGATAATTTTGTTCGCGTATTCAAAGGCTGGGTTTCATCAACAGAAGAAAAGAAAAAAAAAATGAACTCTTGTACCTTTTTTCAGTGAATTCAGGCTCAAGACTCCAATCTTGTTTCCACTTTGACTAGGTTTTCAAGTTTTTTTTTTGTTTTTGCTTAGCCCACTTTCTTGAAAATTCTTATTTAAAAAATTCAGTCTGATGCTCAATTATTTCACTAAAGTGAAAAGAAAATATAGAAAAGGGGGCATAATATTTCAAATAAGGACAATGGAAAATAACAAAAAAAGTCACTAATAATACAAGTCCGAACACTTGAAATGTTATACTCGTTTTTCTGTATTTTCATTTCGTTATATTTGTGAATATAAAGGTAGTGGGGGTCTAAGAAATCATACACTCAATTGAACTTATACGAGGAGGTACAACAAAAGATAAAGATCTTTCAGAGCCATTGCTGGTGCATAGGAGGTAGAATTGACGTTTCAATTGCTGGGTCTTTTTTACAGGTGCAAGTAGCAAGCCTGTCCTCTAATCCTGCTGTAGTGGTGATCGATTCCTTGGCCTTGTGTTTCCAAAAAGAGCCTAAACTCACTATACTACGACAAGGTTGCAAGGAGATATAATACATTTTTAATTATGACTCAGAGATTGCTATATTATACTACCGAAGCGTCGTTAGCTCCATTATCGGTTCCTAAAAGTGTGATCGTGAAAATTCATCTTATCGTATTCTTGACTTCGCTAAGGGCAATTCATCTTCAATTCGATACTAAACCCGTTCCCTTATGTCAACTAGCAGCTGACAAAATTGGGACATTCGACTTTGAGATCCTGAGTGACCCACCTTCTTATTCTGTTCTGGGACCAATTGACCTTTTGTGAGAAAAAAAAAACCTTGACGGAGTTGCTGATTTGTTAACGGAGATGATGTCTTCCTTAAAGCAGAAGAATGGTTTTTGACTACGTGCTATTTCCGAACTTCTGCTCGTATGTCCTATATCAAATCCTAGTATCTGCATTTTGCAAGTATTTGAGAAAGTCCTAGAATATGCTTTTATTCGTTTATGAAAAGAGAAAAGATGAAGGTGCTCTGTCAATAGGCTTGACAAGAGAAGAGAAAAAGAAAGATAAAGGTTGGAAAAAAGAAAATAAGTTCTATCCATAGGTTTTCCGAAGCCCATTTTGTTCCCGTCTTTTAGCACGCCCTTTACCTCCAGTCGTAGATACTAGATTTTGTTGTCCTAGTTTGTACTAGGTTTAGGGCGTCAGAAACCGGTGGGATATGTTTTTACCTTCAGATACTAGCCCATATGTCAAAAAGTATAGTAGATAGAAACATTATGAATGTGCCATTGGATCTGCCTTTATCTCAAAACATACTTTTCTCGTAAACACTAGGCTTTGACACAAGGCAGTCGTACTTTAGTGGTGTTTGAAGTGCCAAGAATTTCTGGAAAAATGTACTATGCTGTAGGGTTATCTCTACAGAAAAACTACACATAACTAACAAATGACTACAAACAAGAAAGAGCTAAAAATAGAGAAAAACTCTGTAGTATATTTCTCATAGTGATAGTTAAAATTTTACTGTATCTTACTAAGGCATTTTCTCCATAAAGAGTTGCTTAACTAAATATCTTATTCAAATAAGTCATTTTGTTTTCTTGAAGGTGAAACGGTGATAGCTTTGGCCCCTCACGTGTTGAAATTCTCACCCCTTTGTGAGAGGAAGCATGGAGTCAGTGGTGATTTGTTTATTACTAATTTCAAGATCTCTTTTGTTACGCCCCAAGATGCCGCCGATGCAGTAAGTTCTCTAATTGTACTCTTAATCATAGTTTAAATTTTTTCCGAATTTTTACGAGGGAAAAATTGGACATTTTCAGTCCAAGTAGTGCGTTGCGTTTTATTCAGTACCAAAAAGTTCCCAAAGGAGGCATTTAGTAAAGAACAAAAGATAAATAAGAACTTTCTGTAGGATCGACTTTTTTTCTAAAAAAAAACTTTGTTTTTAGTAATCTTTACAAGATGGACATAGACTACATAGATTTGGAAACGAAAAAAAATAGTAATCTTCATAAGATGATATAGACTACATAGATTTGGAAACTATATAAACAATGTAAATATTGGAAAATCCAAAAGTCTTTAAAGTCGAAAAGCACAGAAAGAGGAACAGAAAAAAACGCCCGTTAATACCTTAATGCCCTTAGCCATTCCAGATATATTGCAAATACGCCGTTTTAACATACATGCTTAATGAAACATTCCATACAGCATGCCCTGAAAGCTTTAGCTTAATGCCTTTATCCGTTCCTAATGTATCGCAAAAGACCCTTATGTCAAACTAGGATGCATATAGTGTATTTTGATTTAGCTTTAAAATTCTTTTTAAAGCTGAAAAAAAATTGAGAAACTGAAAATAAAATTTAAAGCTAAAACCACTGAAAATAAAATATGATGCCCTTACTGTTCCCGAGACATTTTATCTATGCTGTTTTGATAACCTGGATGTGCTTAAACTGTTTTGATTTAGTTCAATAGTAGTATCAGAAGCAGTAAAAGTAGTAGCCCTGAAAGTTACAACTTATAACACCCTCAGTTGTTCTTGAGGTATTGTTCAGAAGTGTTATTGACAATCAGCATACTCATAGTGCCTTTTTATTTACTGTTAAAGCAACATGAACTTTCACTGCAAGTTTCTACTTTATACCCTATTCCAGTTCTAAGATATCCCCCCTCTGCCATTTTTACAACGTGGATGCACATAAACTTTTTTGTTTTAGTTCAATAGTAGCAGTAAAAATAGCAGCAGTACTAGTTGTAACAGTAGAAACAGCAATATTAGTTTGTATATAGCACCTTTTGGTTGGTTTGACACCCCTCAACATGCACTGTAAGTCTCAACTTAATACTCTAAGCTGTTCCTGGAATATAGCTGCTGCGCCCTTTTGATAATCTGCATTTACAAAGTGTGTTTCGATTTAGTTCAACATCCCCCTCAATATTCCCTGAAAGTAGTCACAAGTAGATGTGGTTGCAACGATTGTGATTAATGCATTTATTTAACCCAAGCTCCTATAAAGAAAAAGCAATATAAGCAAGCATAGCACACACAGCAAGAATAAACACAAACACTAACAAAGCAAAGCAAAGCAATCATAATCACTACATCTCCCTTCTTTTCACTTTAACTAATTGGTTCACAATACACCAGTACTGCACCATATCATCACTATCTGAGATATCACTAAATTTATTTACATTCCGAGAAGGCGCTAGGCTCGCTTCTCTATCGTGTATTCTAATTACACATAAGGCTTGTTACACCAGTAAAATCTACTATCACACTTGAAGTTTTTTTTTTTTTTTTTTTTTTTTTTTTTTTTTTTTTTTTTTTTTACGAGTACGAGAAGGCGCTAGGCTCACTTCTCTCATATGTACTCTCCTGGTATACACATTGCATACTTTTCACTTCACACAACTATTTACAGGTTCAATCTCTTTGGCGGGTTGATCACTCTTGCGGATCGTGTTCTTGCACCGACTTGGGGGAGAGGTGCTGCTCCACATGGCTGAAATGAGGCTTCAGATGAGGTGAGCTCTGTCTCCACTCGGTCTAGTGGTGCTGAGGAGCGCATCGGTGATCTGCTGAGCTGATTTCCAGGTGGTGACAGTGATTTTTGAGCCGGAATTTCTTTGTTTGGAGTAGAGAATGGGGTCGAAGATATGACAGTTGGCCCACCAAGGTCTCTAGTCTCCGAGTCAATACCAAGGCAGCTTGAGAGGTGAACTCTATTCCGTCTTATGACAGACCCGTCGTCTGTCTCAACTACGTAGGATCGAGGGGCCTCAGACTGGGCAATTACTCTTGCTGGGCTCCATTTGCCACCCGGAGTCTTCTGCACGTATACTGATTTCCCTACTTCTACTGACGGAAGAGGCCTAGACGTCGCATCATACTGACACTTCTGTTGTCTCTGGAGAGCTGTGTGTTTCTCCAAAAACTTGCGATTGCTGACCACTTTCTTTTTTAGGTGGTCAGTGGTACATGGCAGAAGTGTCCTCAATTGACGACACATCAGAAGCTGGGACGGCGAGGCTAGTCCATCCACGGGTGTGTTCCTGTATTCGAGCAGTCCCAAGTATGGGTCTTCACCGTTTTCTGATCCCTTCGTCATGAGGCTCTTTGCTGTCTGGACAGTCTTTTCCACAAGGCCGTTGGACTGGGGGTAGATTTGACTTGATGTTCTGTGAGTGAATCCCCATGTCCTGGCAAAATCTTGGAATTCAACCGAAGAGTACTGAGGGCCATTGTCAGATATTAGTATAGATGGGATGCCATATCTGGCGAAATGAGATTTGAGTTTGGAGATGACGGCCTTTGACGTAGTGGAGCTGAGTTTGTCTACTTCGAAAAAACGGCTATGATAGTCCACTGTTACAAGATAGTCACTATTGTTGAGCGTGAATAGGTCGGATGCAACTTTTTGCCAAGGAAGACATGGTATTTCGTGACTGATCATAGGCTCTCTTTGGTTTGATGGCATGTTTCTAGCACATATTTGGCAACTACAAACACACTGCTCAATGTCTGCGTTCAGGCCAGGCCAATAAACCAGCATTCTGGCTCTTTGCTTGGTCTTTTCTACTCTAAGATGAACAGCGTGGAGTTGTCTCAGGATGTCTGGCTGTAATATCTTGGGTATGATCAATCTCTCGCCTATGAAGATGATCCCTTTGTTTGTTGACAGTTCATGCTGGATATTCCAGAACGAACGTGCCTCTGACTGGCATGTTTTTTTGCTTTTCGGCCAGCCTTCATGGATTGTTTTTGCCAGAATCCTGAGTTGGCTATCTTTGGAAGTTTTTTCTTGGATTCGTAGGATTTTCTCATCACTTACAGGAATATGTCTAGAGATCTGATGAACATACACGTCTATTTCTGTCGCTAGTTTCTCATCGATATCCGGAAGGTAGTGACGAGAAAGAGCGTCGGCGATTGGTATTTCTGAACCTGGCCGGAATTGTAGATGAAGATCGTATGGTTGGAGTTGTACCATTAGTCTCTGTACCCTTGGAGGGGCCTTGTGAATAGGGTTTCTGACTATTGTCTCAAGCGGGCGGTGATCAGCGATTACGTTGATGCGTCTCCCATAGAGGTAGTGGTGAAAGTGCTTGCATCCATAGACAATAGCGTACAGCTCATTTTCAAGATGGGAGTACTTTTGCTCGGTTTTGCTAAGTGCACGGGACGCATATGCTACTACCTCTCCATCACTACAGAGGTTTGCTCCCAAGCCATGACTGGACGCGTCGAGTTTCAGCTCCACATTCATGCTCTTGTAGTTGAAGAAGGAGATGCCTGACACGATTGACTGCTTGAGCTCTACCAGCGTCTGGTCATTTTCGGGACTCCAAGAGAATGGCTGACATTTGAGTATGTCTCGAAGGCTTTTATTTCTAGTAGACAGGTCGGGAATGTATTTTGCGAGGTAGTTCAACATTCCAAGGAGGGTAAGCAGCTCTTCGCGACTCTGAGGTCTGGGCATCTCTTCGATGGCTCTCAGTTTTTCTGGGTCTGGTTTCATATTATCGGCTCCAATTACGTGCCCAAAATAGCATACGCTGCTTGCACTGAAGCTGCATTTATCCTTGTTGAATTTAACACCTTTTTCTAGTGCTCTTTCCATAACGGCTTGGAGTCTTTCATCATGCTCTTCTTGGTTTGCTCCATACACTAGAATATCATCAATAATGATGGCTACTCCTTCCAGCCCTTCAAATGCTTCTTCCATACGGCGCTGAAACTCATCTTGTGCTGAAAGTAAGACAAAGGGCATTCTTAGGAATCGATAACGCCCGTATATGGTGCTGAATGTTGTCATCTCAGATGCAGTTGCAGAAAGGACTAATGACCAGTACCCTGACCGAGCATCCATTTTGCTGAACACCTTTGCACCATGCAGCTTGGCTGTAACATTTTCTAAGGTAGGTACGGGATAGTAAGGGCGCTTCATGCATTTGTTGAGGTCTACTGGGCCTATGCATAGCCTTACAGTTCCATTACAGATCATCACCATTGAATTTACCCATTCTGTGGGCTCCGTGACTTTTTCAATGATCCCGTCTCTTTCCATTCTGTTAAGTTCGTCCTGGAGTTTGTCTTTTAGTGCCTCTGGTACCCTTCTGGCCGGATAGACGGTTGGTATGGACCCATCTTTTAGATGGATGTTGCATTCCCCTTCAAGTCGGCCAGTGCCTTCAAAGAGCCTTTTGTACTTCTCGTCTATGCTGGTTTGTTCCGCATTAACATTGAGTACCAGTTTGATGAGGTTCAAGTCTATGCTGGATCGATATTCCACTATTGGGGTCGATGCTGAGTCGACTATATAGAATTTGTGAGCACCCCTAGGATACTGTTTGTGGCTACAGTTAAGGTCACAAGTGCCAATGACAGGGATCCTAGCACCACAGTAGCTGGTCAGTCGCTGATTAGTTGATTGCAGATTCGGCTTTGGGTCAAGCTTGTCGAAAATGTTTTTGGGAATGACATTGCTTGGGCTCCTGTGTCAATTTTGAAGTTGACTGAAAGCAAGTTGTTTAAGGTCATTGGGATAAGGGCTTCATCTTTGCCACTACCTTTGTCAATGGCATACAGGAAAATTGTTTCTTGATCATCGACTGCCTCTCTGAATGACTCAGTTTCTTCATCAATGGTGTTTACGTTTTTGTTGCTGCGACAGACCCTTGCGAAATGGTTTGGCTTCTTGCACTGTGTACATATTTTCCCCTTCGCTGGACATGCATGATTGGTCGAGTAAGATCCACCACAAAAATAGCATTCTCTACCCTTGGTGTGGTTATTAACAGAAGCTTTCTGATTTCGGAAGCTATTCCGGCTTGGACCACGTGTGATTGCATCAACTTCCTGCTTGATAGATATTGGTTTACTACCACTGAATGATTTTAGCTGAGCTTGGGTTGTTTCGTAGGTTCTACATCTTGACACTGCACTCTCAAGAGTTAATGAGTCACCTTCCGCTAACAGTTTTCTCTCGAACAGCTTGGTTTCTAATTCCACAGACAATTCGGTCACGAATCATTTCATCTTGTTCTGTGTACAGACATGGTTTGGCCAATGTTTTAATTCTGTGATGTACCTTTCAATACTTTCGTTTTCTAACTGGTCCCTCTTCTCGAAGATATATCTTGCAAACACAGTGTTTTTCTTTGGGCTTGGATAGTCTTTAAAGTATTTGATAAGGGGTTCAATTCTGTTGGCGTCACTCTTTTCCATTTCGAAAGTATTGAAGATCTCTCGTCCCTTTTCTCCCATCCAGATAAGCAGGTAGGCACAATGAGATTTTTCTGTCTTTTCTGCCAGCGGTCCTATAAGCATCAACCGGGCATGCTGTTCAAATCGATTCCATTCATCTGCCAAGGAGGTGGCATCCCAGTTGATGGATGGCTGTTGGACTTCCATAGTGCTGTTAGATTTCAATGCCGATAATCCCACTTCTGACACCATGCAACGATTGTGATTAATGCATTTATTTAACCCAAGCTCCTATAAAGAAAAAACAATATAAGCAAGCATAGCACACACAGCAAGAATAAACACAAGCACTAGCAAAGCAAAGCAAAGCAATCATAATCACTACAGTAGTCACGAATTTTAGACAGTAGTAGCAGTTGTAGTGGTATTAATAGTACCAGTTACAGTAGTACTAGTCTGCACATAGTTTTTATTGGTTAGTTTGACATCCCCCTTAATATGCTTTGAAATTAATACCCTATTTCAACTTAATACCCTAGGCCATTCCTGGGATATTGTTGATGTGCCCTTTTGGCAACCGGCATGCATATAGTGTGTTTTAATTTAGTTCAACATTCCCCTAAATCCTAGCAGTAGTAGCAGTAGCTGAAGAGGCAGCAGCAGTAGTGGAATCGGTACACACCGATTGCCTCTTGATCACTTTAACATCCCTCTCAACGTGCCCCGAAACTCTCAACTTCATACTGTAAACTGTTCATGAGGAATTGCTCATACACCCTTTTTGTAACCTGACTGTACGTATTTTATTTTAATTCAGTTCAACACTCCCCTAACTATTTCCTGAAAGTTTCACCTTAATATCCTTGGTCTCAGTAGAAGTAGTAGTCGTAGCAGAACTAGTAGTAGCAATAGTAGTAACATGCATTAAGTGTCTTTTGGTCAATTGAACATCCCCTTAACATGTCAGAAGATTTTCAACTTAATACTAAGACATTGCTTGTATACCCTTTGGACAACCTGCATGTACATAGTGTGATTTGACTTATTTAAAACCACTCCTGAACATTACCTGAAAATTTTACAATAATGCCATTAGACTCAGTAGAAGCCGTAGCAGTTGCATAGACCTAGTGCCTTTTGGTCAGCGGAAAATCGCCCTCTATATGTCCTGAAAGTTTCAAATTAATGCTCCAAATCGTCCCTGAGATATTGCTGATACGTGGTTTTAGCAATCTACTTGGACGAAGCGTGTCTGGATGTAATTCAAGATCCCCCTAATCCTTCTGTGAGAGCTTTACCTTAATGCTCTTAGCTTTAGTTGTAGAAGTAGTAGAAGCATTAGTAGCAGTATGCACATAGCACCTTTTATTTTTTTAACATTTCCTCAACATACACTGAAACTTTCAACCTAATATCCTGAGCTGTTCATGGGATATTTCTGACACTTCCTTTTGACAACCTGCATGCACATAATCCCTTTCAGTTCAACATCCTCTCAACATTTCTTTAGTTTTAGGAGTAGTAGTAGTAGTATTAATAATAATAATTAATAGCAATAGTAGTAGCAGTAGTAGCAGTAGTGGCATACAAAGATTGTCTTTCCGTTAGTTTAATAACCCCAACAACAAGCAAAGTAAGTGTCGACTTAATAGTAAAAGTCGTTACTAAGATATTGCGTGTACGTCCTTTTGACAACTGTGCATGCACACAGTGTCTTCTGATTTAATTCAACTTCTCTCTCAATATTTCCTGAATTTTCCACCTTCATACCCTTAGCCTTAGTAGTAGTAGAACTCATAGAAGTAGTATTAGTAGTAGGAGTATTAGGAGTTGTAGTAGTATTAGGAGTATCAGTAGTAGCAGTAGTAGTGATACTACTGTCTGTTTAGTCTATTGAACATCCATCTCATCATGCCCTGGAATTTTCAACCTAGTACTCTGAGCTGTTCCCTAAGATATTGTTGATAGTAGGAGAATTGGTAGTAGTAGTAATAGGGGTTGACATCGCAAGAAGCCTAATTTGACCCTTTCAACTATGCAGAACAAGATGGCCCTTTTTAAGTGACCAAAACTATTGGAGGGCAAATACGCTCCTTTATTCCCCAAACACATCTGATCAAAATTTTGAAACAGCCATTTTGTTGAGCATAGATGAAAATTCCAATAATTGTACCTCTGGGGATGATATACCCCCCCCCCCCAGCCCTTGGGAAAGGGCTTGATGTCATGACATTTGCCTATTGATTACATATAGTGTTTGTTATTGGGAAATATACAGGCATTTTTTTTGGGGGGGGATTCCTGCGCGGGGGATTTTCTACGGGGCTCATTTCCTGGGGAAGAAAGCGTCTGGGTGGATAATTTTTTTACGGGGAAGGGGGATTTGCCAGACTTCGTATACGGATTTTGTTGATCTGACTCTGTCTCTCAATTCTTCTTTTTAAAACAGTAAAAAACTTTAGCGTAAAGAGCGGGGCGTTGATGAGGAAGCAGCCACTTTCATATACGAAGTAATTTCTGTTCGTTTTAAGTTTTAATGTCGCTCCTTACTTTCAGTTTAAAAACTTGTTTTTTTTTTATTTAATTTCTGAACGTTTTTGAATCAATGCATGTTTTGATTTTGGCTCTCCGCAGAGGAATAATTAAAACGAAATTTTTTTTTTCTTTTTTGGCTAAATGGCTTTCTCATAATTTTGATCGAATGATTTTGAGAAAAAAGAGCGGGGAGGAAGCCTAGTTGCCCTCCGATTTTTTGGTTAATTAAAAAGATAACTAGGACTTTTAATTTTTTACGAATATTTTAATTAGTAAAAGATTACGTAGCTTATAAATTAGCTTACGTAAAGAACTTTTGTATTCTCATATTTTTATTACATATATGAGGAGGTTCGCCCCCTTGTCAGATCCTCGCTCTTTACACTAAAGCTTAAATTTTGTCCCAGTTCATTAAGAATGACCCCAGAATCACAAAAGCCGTAGAATAATTAGTTGAAATTACTAAAAATACTTTAGCGTAAAGAGCGAGGTATTAGGAGGAGGTGAGCCCCTCAAATGGGTAATAATTTCTGTTTGTTTTAAGTTTTAATGCTGTTCCTTACTTAAAGCTGAAAGAACTTTTTCATATTTATTTTTTCATTGTTTTTTTTTTTAAATAATGCTAGTAAATCCTGCGCTCCCTTCATGGAGATTTTCTTCCCCCATGACAAATTATCGATGGAAAGTTCCCCCAGCATATCCCCCTCTTCTCAACCCCTCCCCCAACCAAAGCAATCCTCCTGAAAACGCCTGTACACTTCCCAATAACCATTACTATATGTAAGCATTGGTCAAAGTTTGTAACTTGTTGCCCCTCCCATGGGGACTGCGGGGGAGTAAGTCGTTCCCAAAGACATAGTTATAAGGTTTTTCGACTACGATGAATAAAATGGCTATCTCAGAATTTTGATCCGTTGACTTTGGTAAAATAATTAGCGTGGGAGGGGGCCTAGGTGCCCTCCAATTTTTTTGGTCACTTAAAAAGGGCACTAGAACTTTTTATTTCCGTTAGAATGAGCCCTAGGTCAATACGATCACCCCTGAAAAAAAACAACAAATAAACACGCATCCGTGATCTGCCTTCTGGCAAAAAATACAAAATTCCACATTTTTGTAGATAGGAGCTTGAAACTTCTACAGTAGGTTTCTCTGATACGCTGAATCTGATGGTGTGATCGTTAAGATTCTATGACTTTTGGGGGGCGTTTCCCCCTATTTTCTAAAATAACGCAAATTTTCTCAGGCTCGTAACTTTTGATGGGTAAGACTAAACTTGATGAAACTTGTATATTTAAAATCAGCATTAAAATGCGATTCTTTTGATGTAGGTATTGGTATCAAAATTCCATTTTTTAGAGTTTTGGTTACTATTGAGCCGGGTCGCTCCTTACTACAGTTCGTTACCACGAACTGTTTGATAACACCTGAAACATAAAGAACGTTTAATTTGAATAAGAAGTTTTTTTGATGTGCTAAACGCTTTAGCGTAAAGAGTGAGGGACTGATGGGGGGCAGTCCTTCTTATATACGGAATAATTTCTTTATTTTTAGGTTTTAATGCTACTCCTTACTTGCTATGTTAAAGCATACGTAAGTTTTAATAGTACCGTTTAAAGTTGGAGCAAACGTAAATTATCTTATTGGAGGGTTGCCAATCCCTTATAATTTTAAAACATGGTAAGGAAGTAACAAAGGAATGAACACAGGAAAGAATACAGGAACAAAAACAGTAAAAGATACAGGAACAAAGGAGCAAAAGAAGCCAAAAACAAAGACAGGCACGAAAAGTGGACAAAACAAAGGGAAAAAACAGCTTCAGGGTAATCAGGAAGGGTGTGTGAAAGCACAGAATGGCTGGCTTCCCCCCTCCATTGTATTTCCTGGCAGAAGGGTCAGGAACTTAATATCAGCATCACTAGTAGGGGCTGTAAATTCTAGTACTGAATTCTTTACCTTTTATTAGCACTAAAATGAGATATACTTTCTGACAAAAACTATTTTTTTTGGTAGCACGGCCATCATTGATAACACATTGACAATGTATTTCGCTCTTAACTAGTTTTCTTTTTTTATGGCCATTTTGCATAAAAGAGTGTTCTTAGGATGTTCAGTGGGGGCTCAATCAATTGTAAATGAAATGATCTAGTGCAATTTTGAAGGATCAAATGTGATTAAATAAAATTAAGATGCGATTTTCCAGTGAAAATTGTATTTTTGGCACTATTAATAAACACACTTTTTTTCGTGGCAAAATATATAATAGTTGGTATAACATCATACGACTGTCAAAGTACAAAAGAAAAACGAGCACAAGATGAAGAATTACAAGAACAAAAGTGAGAAGACACAGGAGCGATGGAGTGAAGGAATGCAGCAAAATAGAGGCAGGAACTACAATAGGATCAAACAGAGGGACAAACAATTCAACGAGTACATGAATATACAAGTGTCTCAAATCATGTTGTTCTAATTTTACAATGAAGCAATCTATCTGATAAATCAAAAATCTCTTGCAGAAACATTTTTTTTTATTAAGAAATCTTGTTATAGATAACTAGGAACCGTCTCTAACTCCCACCCAATACCTAGTTTGGAAACAATCACGTGACTTTATACGGAGGGGAAGGTGGATATTTCTCCATTCTTCAATAGTTCCAGTTGATTTTCTAAGCTTCAATGAAAGTAAATTTCTTTTTCTTTCCTTGGACTCTT